>NW_028124411.1:0-56960 GCF_965194825.1 Balaenoptera physalus | reverse complement strand
ACAAGGGTATGGACTATTGTGATGACAATGGTCGTGGAGCAAAGTGATGTAAGTTTTCATGGAACATCGTGATGAAAAGTGCCTGGGAGCATTGTGACGATAAAGGCCGTTGAGCATTGTGATGACAAGTGTCATGGAGCATTGTAATGAAAGGTTTCATTGTGCACTGTGATGAAAAGGGGGATGGAGTATTGTGATGAAACTGGTCCTGGAGCATTGTGATAACAAATTCATGGAGCATTGTGATGACAGGCATCATGGAGCATTGTGATGACAAGTGTCATGCAATATTGTGCTGACACAGATCATGGAGCATTTTGATGAGAGTGGCCTTGGAAGACAGTGAGGCGAGACGTCATGGGGAATTAGGGTGACAGTGGTCAAGGAGCATTGTGATGAAAGTGTTCATGGAGCAATGCGATTATCAGGACAATGGAGCATTGTGAATACAAAGGCCATGGAACATTGAGATAACAGAGTTCATGGAGCATTGTGATGACAAGTGTCCTGGAACCTAGCGATGACACGGTTCATACAGCATTGAGATGTCCAGGGCCAAGGCGAATTGTGATGACACGTGTCATGGGGCCTTGTGATGACATTGGTCATCTTGCACTGTGATGACAGTTGTCATGTAGAATTTTGATTAAAGGTATCATGGAGCACTGTGATGACAAAGGACAAGGAATATTTTGATGACAAGGGTCATTGAGCAATGGGATGACACAGGAAAGGCGTATTATGATCACAAGTGTTCTGGAGCATTGTGATGACAAGGGCATGGAGCATTCTAATTACAAGGGCCATGGAGCATTGTGATGTCAACGGCATGGAGCATTGTGATGACAGGGTTCTTGGAGCATTGTGATGACAATGGTCATCAAGCATTGTGGTGACAGGGGTCAAAGAGCATTGTGATGAGAAAAACCATAGAGCATAGTGATGTCAGAGGCCATGGAACATTGTGATGACAAGGCCATGGACCATTGTTATGACAAGGGTCATGGAGCATTGTGATGACAAATGACGTGGAGCATTGTGATGACAAGTGTCATGGGGCATTTTGATGAGACTGGCATGGAGCATTATGATGACAAGAGTTCTGGAGCATTTTGATGACAAGCGCATGGAGCATTGTGATGACAGGGCCCATGGAACATTGTGATGAAAAGGACAGGGAACATTGTGATGAATGGGTTCATGGAGCATTGTGATGAAGGTGCCATGGAGCATTGAGATGACAGGCGTCATTAGGAATGGTGGTGACATTGGTCATGGATCATTGTGATGAAAGTGATCATGGAGCAATATGATAACAGGGGCCATGGAGCATTGTGATGACAGGTGTATTGGAGCATTGTGATGAAAGTCGTCATGGATCATTGTGATGACATGTGCCCTGGAACACTGTGATGACACGGTTCATCGAGTATTGTGATGACAAGGGTCATAGCGAATTGTGATGACAGGTGTCATGGGGCCTTGTGATGACATTGATCATCTAGGAATTGTGATGAAAGGTATCATGGAGCACTGAGATGACTGGGGGAATGAACCATTGTTATGAAAATTGTCCTGGATTATCGTGATGACAGCAGTCAAGGAGAATTGTGATGACAGGGATTATGCAGCATTGTGTTGACAAGGGTATGGACTATTGTGATGACAATGGTCGTGGAGCAAAGTGATGTAAGTTTTCATGGAACATCGTGATGAAAAGTGCCTGGGAGCATTGTGACGATAAAGGCCGTTGAGCATTGTGATGACAAGTGTCATGGAGCATTGTAATGAAAGGTTTCATTGTGCACTGTGATGAAAAGGGGGATGGAGTATTGTGATGAAACTGGTCCTGGAGCATTGTGATAACAAATTCATGGAGCATTGTGATGACAGGCATCATGGAGCATTGTGATGACAAGTGTCATGCAATATTGTGCTGACACAGATCATGGAGCATTTTGATGAGAGTGGCCTTGGAAGACAGTGAGGCGAGACGTCATGGGGAATTAGGGTGACAGTGGTCAAGGAGCATTGTGATGAAAGTGTTCATGGAGCAATGCGATTATCAGGACAATGGAGCATTGTGAATACAAAGGCCATGGAACATTGAGATAACAGAGTTCATGGAGCATTGTGATGACAAGTGTCCTGGAACCTAGTGATGACACGGTTCATACAGCATTGAGATGTCCAGGGCCAAGGCGAATTGTGATGACACGTGTCATGGGGCCTTGTGATGACATTGGTCATCTTGCATTGTGATGACAGTTGTCATGTAGAATTTTGATTAAAGGTATCATGGAGCACTGTGATGACAAAGGACAAGGAATATTTTGATGACAAGGGTCATTGAGCAATGGGATGACACAGGAAAGGCGTATTATGATCACAAGTGTTCTGGAGCATTGTGATGACAAGGGCATGGAGCATTCTAATTACAAGGGCCATGGAGCATTGTGATGTCAACGGCATGGAGCATTGTGATGACAGGGTTCTTGGAGCATTGTGATGACAATGGTCATCAAGCATTGTGGTGACAGGGGTCAAAGAGCATTGTGATGAGAAAAACCATAGAGCATAGTGATGTCAGAGGCCATGGAACATTGTGATGACAAGGCCATGGACCATTGTTATGACAAGGGTCATGGAGCATTGTGATGACAAATGACGTGGAGCATTGTGATGACAAGTGTCATGGGGCATTTTGATGAGACTGGCATGGAGCATTATGATGACAAGAGTTCTGGAGCATTTTGATGACAAGCGCATGGAGCATTGTGATGAAAAGGACAGGGAACATTGTGATGAATGGGTTCATAGAGCATTGTGATGAAGGTGCCATGGAGCATTGAGATGACAGGCGTCATTAGGAATGGTGATGACATTGGTCATGGATCATTGTGATGAAAGTGATCATGGAGCAATATGATAACAGGGGCCATGGAGCATTGTGATGACAGGTGTATTGGAGCATTGTGATGAAAGTCGTCATGGATCATTGTGATGACATGTGCCCTGGAACACTGTGATGACACGGTTCATCGAGTATTGTGATGACAAGGGTCATAGCGAATTGTGATGACAGGTGTCATGGGGCCTTGTGATGACATTGATCATCTAGGAATTGTGATGAAAGGTATCATGGAGCACTGAGATGACTGGGGGAATGAACCATTGTTATGAAAATTGTCCTGGATTATCGTGATGACAGCAGTCAAGGAGAATTGTGATGACAGGGATTATGCAGCATTGTGTTGACAAGGGTATGGACTATTGTGATGACAATGGTCGTGGAGCAAAGTGATGTAAGTTTTCATGGAACATCGTGATGAAAAGTGCCTGGGAGCATTGTGACGATAAAGGCCGTTGAGCATTGTGATGACAAGTGTCATGGAGCATTGTAATGAAAGGTTTCATTGTGCACTGTGATGAAAAGGGGGATGGAGTATTGTGATGAAACTGGTCCTGGAGCATTGTGATAACAAATTCATGGAGCATTGTGATGACAGGCATCATGGAGCATTGTGATGACAAGTGTCATGCAATATTGTGCTGACACAGATCATGGAGCATTTTGATGAGAGTGGCCTTGGAAGACAGTGAGGCGAGACGTCATGGGGAATTAGGGTGACAGTGGTCAAGGAGCATTGTGATGAAAGTGTTCATGGAGCAATGCGATTATCAGGACAATGGAGCATTGTGAATACAAAGGCCATGGAACATTGAGATAACAGAGTTCATGGAGCATTGTGATGACAAGTGTCCTGGAACCTAGCGATGACACGGTTCATACAGCATTGAGATGTCCAGGGCCAAGGCGAATTGTGATGACACGTGTCATGGGGCCTTGTGATGACATTGGTCATCTTGCACTGTGATGACAGTTGTCATGTAGAATTTTGATTAAAGGTATCATGGAGCACTGTGATGACAAAGGACAAGGAATATTTTGATGACAAGGGTCATTGAGCAATGGGATGACACAGGAAAGGCGTATTATGATCACAAGTGTTCTGGAGCATTGTGATGACAAGGGCATGGAGCATTCTAATTACAAGGGCCATGGAGCATTGTGATGTCAACGGCATGGAGCATTGTGATGACAGGGTTCTTGGAGCATTGTGATGACAATGGTCATCAAGCATTGTGGTGACAGGGGTCAAAGAGCATTGTGATGAGAAAAACCATAGAGCATAGTGATGTCAGAGGCCATGGAACATTGTGATGACAAGGCCATGGACCATTGTTATGACAAGGGTCATGGAGCATTGTGATGACAAATGACGTGGAGCATTGTGATGACAAGTGTCATGGGGCATTTTGATGAGACTGGCATGGAGCATTATGATGACAAGAGTTCTGGAGCATTTTGATGACAAGCGCATGGAGCATTGTGATGACAGGGCCCATGGAACATTGTGATGAAAAGGACAGGGAACATTGTGATGAATGGGTTCATGGAGCATTGTGATGAAGGTGCCATGGAGCATTGAGATGACAGGCGTCATTAGGAATGGTGGTGACATTGGTCATGGATCATTGTGATGAAAGTGATCATGGAGCAATATGATAACAGGGGCCATGGAGCATTGTGATGACAGGTGTATTGGAGCATTGTGATGAAAGTCGTCATGGATCATTGTGATGACATGTGCCCTGGAACACTGTGATGACACGGTTCATCGAGTATTGTGATGACAAGGGTCATAGCGAATTGTGATGACAGGTGTCATGGGGCCTTGTGATGACATTGATCATCTAGGAATTGTGATGAAAGGTATCATGGAGCACTGAGATGACTGGGGGAATGAACCATTGTTATGAAAATTGTCCTGGATTATCGTGATGACAGCAGTCAAGGAGAATTGTGATGACAGGGATTATGCAGCATTGTGTTGACAAGGGTATGGACTATTGTGATGACAATGGTCGTGGAGCAAAGTGATGTAAGTTTTCATGGAACATCGTGATGAAAAGTGCCTGGGAGCATTGTGACGATAAAGGCCGTTGAGCATTGTGATGACAAGTGTCATGGAGCATTGTAATGAAAGGTTTCATTGTGCACTGTGATGAAAAGGGGGATGGAGTATTGTGATGAAACTGGTCCTGGAGCATTGTGATAACAAATTCATGGAGCATTGTGATGACAGGCATCATGGAGCATTGTGATGACAAGTGTCATGCAATATTGTGCTGACACAGATCATGGAGCATTTTGATGAGAGTGGCCTTGGAAGACAGTGAGGCGAGACGTCATGGGGAATTAGGGTGACAGTGGTCAAGGAGCATTGTGATGAAAGTGTTCATGGAGCAATGCGATTATCAGGACAATGGAGCATTGTGAATACAAAGGCCATGGAACATTGAGATAACAGAGTTCATGGAGCATTGTGATGACAAGTGTCCTGGAACCTAGTGATGACACGGTTCATACAGCATTGAGATGTCCAGGGCCAAGGCGAATTGTGATGACACGTGTCATGGGGCCTTGTGATGACATTGGTCATCTTGCATTGTGATGACAGTTGTCATGTAGAATTTTGATTAAAGGTATCATGGAGCACTGTGATGACAAAGGACAAGGAATATTTTGATGACAAGGGTCATTGAGCAATGGGATGACACAGGAAAGGCGTATTATGATCACAAGTGTTCTGGAGCATTGTGATGACAAGGGCATGGAGCATTCTAATTACAAGGGCCATGGAGCATTGTGATGTCAACGGCATGGAGCATTGTGATGACAGGGTTCTTGGAGCATTGTGATGACAATGGTCATCAAGCATTGTGGTGACAGGGGTCAAAGAGCATTGTGATGAGAAAAACCATAGAGCATAGTGATGTCAGAGGCCATGGAACATTGTGATGACAAGGCCATGGACCATTGTTATGACAAGGGTCATGGAGCATTGTGATGACAAATGACGTGGAGCATTGTGATGACAAGTGTCATGGGGCATTTTGATGAGACTGGCATGGAGCATTATGATGACAAGAGTTCTGGAGCATTTTGATGACAAGCGCATGGAGCATTGTGATGAAAAGGACAGGGAACATTGTGATGAATGGGTTCATAGAGCATTGTGATGAAGGTGCCATGGAGCATTGAGATGACAGGCGTCATTAGGAATGGTGATGACATTGGTCATGGATCATTGTGATGAAAGTGATCATGGAGCAATATGATAACAGGGGCCATGGAGCATTGTGATGACAGGTGTATTGGAGCATTGTGATGAAAGTCGTCATGGATCATTGTGATGACATGTGCCCTGGAACACTGTGATGACACGGTTCATCGAGTATTGTGATGACAAGGGTCATAGCGAATTGTGATGACAGGTGTCATGGGGCCTTGTGATGACATTGATCATCTAGGAATTGTGATGAAAGGTATCATGGAGCACTGAGATGACTGGGGGAATGAACCATTGTTATGAAAATTGTCCTGGATTATCGTGATGACAGCAGTCAAGGAGAATTGTGATGACAGGGATTATGCAGCATTGTGTTGACAAGGGTATGGACTATTGTGATGACAATGGTCGTGGAGCAAAGTGATGTAAGTTTTCATGGAACATCGTGATGAAAAGTGCCTGGGAGCATTGTGACGATAAAGGCCGTTGAGCATTGTGATGACAAGTGTCATGGAGCATTGTAATGAAAGGTTTCATTGTGCACTGTGATGAAAAGGGGGATGGAGTATTGTGATGAAACTGGTCCTGGAGCATTGTGATAACAAATTCATGGAGCATTGTGATGACAGGCATCATGGAGCATTGTGATGACAAGTGTCATGCAATATTGTGCTGACACAGATCATGGAGCATTTTGATGAGAGTGGCCTTGGAAGACAGTGAGGCGAGACGTCATGGGGAATTAGGGTGACAGTGGTCAAGGAGCATTGTGATGAAAGTGTTCATGGAGCAATGCGATTATCAGGACAATGGAGCATTGTGAATACAAAGGCCATGGAACATTGAGATAACAGAGTTCATGGAGCATTGTGATGACAAGTGTCCTGGAACCTAGCGATGACACGGTTCATACAGCATTGAGATGTCCAGGGCCAAGGCGAATTGTGATGACACGTGTCATGGGGCCTTGTGATGACATTGGTCATCTTGCATTGTGATGACAGTTGTCATGTAGAATTTTGATTAAAGGTATCATGGAGCACTGTGATGACAAAGGACAAGGAATATTTTGATGACAAGGGTCATTGAGCAATGGGATGACACAGGAAAGGCGTATTATGATCACAAGTGTTCTGGAGCATTGTGATGACAAGGGCATGGAGCATTCTAATTACAAGGGCCATGGAGCATTGTGATGTCAACGGCATGGAGCATTGTGATGACAGGGTTCTTGGAGCATTGTGATGACAATGGTCATCAAGCATTGTGGTGACAGGGGTCAAAGAGCATTGTGATGAGAAAAACCATAGAGCATAGTGATGTCAGAGGCCATGGAACATTGTGATGACAAGGCCATGGACCATTGTTATGACAAGGGTCATGGAGCATTGTGATGACAAATGACGTGGAGCATTGTGATGACAAGTGTCATGGGGCATTTTGATGAGACTGGCATGGAGCATTATGATGACAAGAGTTCTGGAGCATTTTGATGACAAGCGCATGGAGCATTGTGATGAAAAGGACAGGGAACATTGTGATGAATGGGTTCATGGAGCATTGTGATGAAGGTGCCATGGAGCATTGAGATGACAGGCGTCATTAGGAATGGTGATGACATTGGTCATGGATCATTGTGATGAAAGTGATCATGGAGCAATATGATAACAGGGGCCATGGAGCATTGTGATGACAGGTGTATTGGAGCATTGTGATGAAAGTCGTCATGGATCATTGTGATGACATGTGCCCTGGAACACTGTGATGACACGGTTCATCGAGTATTGTGATGACAAGGGTCATAGCGAATTGTGATGACAGGTGTCATGGGGCCTTGTGATGACATTGATCATCTAGGAATTGTGATGAAAGGTATCATGGAGCACTGAGATGACTGGGGGAATGAACCATTGTTATGAAAATTGTCCTGGATTATCGTGATGACAGCAGTCAAGGAGAATTGTGATGACAGGGATTATGCAGCATTGTGTTGACAAGGGTATGGACTATTGTGATGACAATGGTCGTGGAGCAAAGTGATGTAAGTTTTCATGGAACATCGTGATGAAAAGTGCCTGGGAGCATTGTGACGATAAAGGCCGTTGAGCATTGTGATGACAAGTGTCATGGAGCATTGTAATGAAAGGTTTCATTGTGCACTGTGATGAAAAGGGGGATGGAGTATTGTGATGAAACTGGTCCTGGAGCATTGTGATAACAAATTCATGGAGCATTGTGATGACAGGCATCATGGAGCATTGTGATGACAAGTGTCATGCAATATTGTGCTGACACAGATCATGGAGCATTTTGATGAGAGTGGCCTTGGAAGACAGTGAGGCGAGACGTCATGGGGAATTAGGGTGACAGTGGTCAAGGAGCATTGTGATGAAAGTGTTCATGGAGCAATGCGATTATCAGGACAATGGAGCATTGTGAATACAAAGGCCATGGAACATTGAGATAACAGAGTTCATGGAGCATTGTGATGACAAGTGTCCTGGAACCTAGTGATGACACGGTTCATACAGCATTGAGATGTCCAGGGCCAAGGTGAATTGTGATGACACGTGTCATGGGGCCTTGTGATGACATTGGTCATCTTGCACTGTGATGACAGTTGTCATGTAGAATTTTGATTAAAGGTATCATGGAGCACTGTGATGACAAAGGACAAGGAATATTTTGATGACAAGGGTCATTGAGCAATGGGATGACACAGGAAAGGCGTATTATGATCACAAGTGTTCTGGAGCATTGTGATGACAAGGGCATGGAGCATTCTAATTACAAGGGCCATGGAGCATTGTGATGTCAACGGCATGGAGCATTGTGATGACAGGGTTCTTGGAGCATTGTGATGACAATGGTCATCAAGCATTGTGGTGACAGGGGTCAAAGAGCATTGTGATGAGAAAAACCATAGAGCATAGTGATGTCAGAGGCCATGGAACATTGTGATGACAAGGCCATGGACCATTGTTATGACAAGGGTCATGGAGCATTGTGATGACAAATGACGTGGAGCATTGTGATGACAAGTGTCATGGGGCATTTTGATGACACTGGCATGGAGCATTATGATGACAAGAGTTCTGGAGCATTTTGATGACAAGCGCATGGAGCATTGTGATGACAGGGCCCATGGAACATTGTGATGAAAAGGACAGGGAACATTGTGATGAATGGGTTCATGGAGCATTGTGATGAAGGTGCCATGGAGCATTGAGATGACAGGCGTCATTAGGAATGGTGGTGACATTGGTCATGGATCATTGTGATGAAAGTGATCATGGAGCAATATGATAACAGGGGCCATGGAGCATTGTGATGACAGGTGTATTGGAGCATTGTGATGAAAGTCGTCATGGATCATTGTGATGACATGTGCCCTGGAACACTGTGATGACACGGTTCATCGAGTATTGTGATGACAAGGGTCATAGCGAATTGTGATGACAGGTGTCATGGGGCCTTGTGATGACATTGATCATCTAGGAATTGTGATGAAAGGTATCATGGAGCACTGAGATGACTGGGGGAATGAACCATTGTTATGAAAATTGTCCTGGATTATCGTGATGACAGCAGTCAAGGAGAATTGTGATGACAGGGATTATGCAGCATTGTGTTGATAAGGGTATGGACTATTGTGATGACAATGGTCGTGGAGCAAAGTGATGTAAGTTTTCATGGAACATCGTGATGAAAAGTGCCTGGGAGCATTGTGACGATAAAGGCCGTTGAGCATTGTGATGACAAGTGTCATGGAGCATTGTAATGAAAGGTTTCATTGTGCACTGTGATGAAAAGGGGGATGGAGTATTGTGATGAAACTGGTCCTGGAGCATTGTGATAACAAATTCATGGAGCATTGTGATGACAGGCATCATGGAGCATTGTGATGACAAGTGTCATGCAATATTGTGCTGACACAGATCATGGAGCATTTTGATGAGAGTGGCCTTGGAAGACAGTGAGGCGAGACGTCATGGGGAATTAGGGTGACAGTGGTCAAGGAGCATTGTGATGAAAGTGTTCATGGAGCAATGCGATTATCAGGACAATGGAGCATTGTGAATACAAAGGCCATGGAACATTGAGATAACAGAGTTCATGGAGCATTGTGATGACAAGTGTCCTGGAACCTAGCGATGACACGGTTCATACAGCATTGAGATGTCCAGGGCCAAGGCGAATTGTGATGACACGTGTCATGGGGCCTTGTGATGACATTGGTCATCTTGCATTGTGATGACAGTTGTCATGTAGAATTTTGATTAAAGGTATCATGGAGCACTGTGATGACAAAGGACAAGGAATATTTTGATGACAAGGGTCATTGAGCAATGGGATGACACAGGAAAGGCGTATTATGATCACAAGTGTTCTGGAGCATTGTGATGACAAGGGCATGGAGCATTCTAATTACAAGGGCCATGGAGCATTGTGATGTCAACGGCATGGAGCATTGTGATGACAGGGTTCTTGGAGCATTGTGATGACAATGGTCATCAAGCATTGTGGTGACAGGGGTCAAAGAGCATTGTGATGAGAAAAACCATAGAGCATAGTGATGTCAGAGGCCATGGAACATTGTGATGACAAGGCCATGGACCATTGTTATGACAAGGGTCATGGAGCATTGTGATGACAAATGACGTGGAGCATTGTGATGACAAGTGTCATGGGGCATTTTGATGACACTGGCATGGAGCATTATGATGACAAGAGTTCTGGAGCATTTTGATGACAAGCGCATGGAGCATTGTGATGACAGGGCCCATGGAACATTGTGATGAAAAGGACAGGGAACATTGTGATGAATGGGTTCATGGAGCATTGTGATGAAGGTGCCATGGAGCATTGAGATGACAGGCGTCATTAGGAATGGTGGTGACATTGGTCATGGATCATTGTGATGAAAGTGATCATGGAGCAATATGATAACAGGGGCCATGGAGCATTGTGATGACAGGTGTATTGGAGCATTGTGATGAAAGTCGTCATGGATCATTGTGATGACATGTGCCCTGGAACACTGTGATGACACGGTTCATCGAGTATTGTGATGACAAGGGTCATAGCGAATTGTGATGACAGGTGTCATGGGGCCTTGTGATGACATTGATCATCTAGGAATTGTGATGAAAGGTATCATGGAGCACTGAGATGACTGGGGGAATGAACCATTGTTATGAAAATTGTCCTGGATTATCGTGATGACAGCAGTCAAGGAGAATTGTGATGACAGGGATTATGCAGCATTGTGTTGATAAGGGTATGGACTATTGTGATGACAATGGTCGTGGAGCAAAGTGATGTAAGTTTTCATGGAACATCGTGATGAAAAGTGCCTGGGAGCATTGTGACGATAAAGGCCGTTGAGCATTGTGATGACAAGTGTCATGGAGCATTGTAATGAAAGGTTTCATTGTGCACTGTGATGAAAAGGGGGATGGAGTATTGTGATGAAACTGGTCCTGGAGCATTGTGATAACAAATTCATGGAGCATTGTGATGACAGGCATCATGGAGCATTGTGATGACAAGTGTCATGCAATATTGTGCTGACACAGATCATGGAGCATTTTGATGAGAGTGGCCTTGGAAGACAGTGAGGCGAGACGTCATGGGGAATTAGGGTGACAGTGGTCAAGGAGCATTGTGATGAAAGTGTTCATGGAGCAATGCGATTATCAGGACAATGGAGCATTGTGAATACAAAGGCCATGGAACATTGAGATAACAGAGTTCATGGAGCATTGTGATGACAAGTGTCCTGGAACCTAGCGATGACACGGTTCATACAGCATTGAGATGTCCAGGGCCAAGGCGAATTGTGATGACACGTGTCATGGGGCCTTGTGATGACATTGGTCATCTTGCACTGTGATGACAGTTGTCATGTAGAATTTTGATTAAAGGTATCATGGAGCACTGTGATGACAAAGGACAAGGAATATTTTGATGACAAGGGTCATTGAGCAATGGGATGACACAGGAAAGGCGTATTATGATCACAAGTGTTCTGGAGCATTGTGATGACAAGGGCATGGAGCATTCTAATTACAAGGGCCATGGAGCATTGTGATGTCAACGGCATGGAGCATTGTGATGACAGGGTTCTTGGAGCATTGTGATGACAATGGTCATCAAGCATTGTGGTGACAGGGGTCAAAGAGCATTGTGATGAGAAAAACCATAGAGCATAGTGATGTCAGAGGCCATGGAACATTGTGATGACAAGGCCATGGACCATTGTTATGACAAGGGTCATGGAGCATTGTGATGACAAATGACGTGGAGCATTGTGATGACAAGTGTCATGGGGCATTTTGATGACACTGGCATGGAGCATTATGATGACAAGAGTTCTGGAGCATTTTGATGACAAGCGCATGGAGCATTGTGATGACAGGGCCCATGGAACATTGTGATGAAAAGGACAGGGAACATTGTGATGAATGGGTTCATGGAGCATTGTGATGAAGGTGCCATGGAGCATTGAGATGACAGGCGTCATTAGGAATGGTGATGACATTGGTCATGGATCATTGTGATGAAAGTGATCATGGAGCAATATGATAACAGGGGCCATGGAGCATTGTGATGACAGGTGTATTGGAGCATTGTGATGAAAGTCGTCATGGATCATTGTGATGACATGTGCCCTGGAACACTGTGATGACACGGTTCATCGAGTATTGTGATGACAAGGGTCATAGCGAATTGTGATGACAGGTGTCATGGGGCCTTGTGATGACATTGATCATCTAGGAATTGTGATGAAAGGTATCATGGAGCACTGAGATGACTGGGGGAATGAACCATTGTTATGAAAATTGTCCTGGATTATCGTGATGACAGCAGTCAAGGAGAATTGTGATGACAGGGATTATGCAGCATTGTGTTGACAAGGGTATGGACTATTGTGATGACAATGGTCGTGGAGCAAAGTGATGTAAGTTTTCATGGAACATCGTGATGAAAAGTGCCTGGGAGCATTGTGACGATAAAGGCCGTTGAGCATTGTGATGACAAGTGTCATGGAGCATTGTAATGAAAGGTTTCATTGTGCACTGTGATGAAAAGGGGGATGGAGTATTGTGATGAACCTGGTCCTGGAGCATTGTGATAACAAATTCATGGAGCATTGTGATGACAGGCATCATGGAGCATTGTGATGACAAGTGTCATGCAATATTGTGCTGACACAGATCATGGAGCATTTTGATGAGAGTGGCCTTGGAAGACAGTGAGGCGAGACGTCATGGGGAATTAGGGTGACAGTGGTCAAGGAGCATTGTGATGAAAGTGTTCATGGAGCAATGCGATTATCAGGACAATGGAGCATTGTGAATACAAAGGCCATGGAACATTGAGATAACAGAGTTCATGGAGCATTGTGATGACAAGTGTCCTGGAACCTAGTGATGACACGGTTCATACAGCATTGAGATGTCCAGGGCCAAGGCGAATTGTGATGACACGTGACATGGGGCCTTGTGATGACATTGGTCATCTTGCATTGTGATGACAGTTGTCATGTAGAATTTTGATTAAAGGTATCATGGAGCACTGTGATGACAAAGGACAAGGAATATTTTGATGACAAGGGTCATTGAGCAATGGGATGACACAGGAAAGGCGTATTATGATCACAAGTGTTCTGGAGCATTGTGATGACAAGGGCATGGAGCATTCTAATTACAAGGGCCATGGAGCATTGTGATGTCAACGGCATGGAGCATTGTGATGACAGGGTTCTTGGAGCATTGTGATGACAATGGTCATCAAGCATTGTGGTGACAGGGGTCAAAGAGCATTGTGATGAGAAAAACCATAGAGCATAGTGATGTCAGAGGCCATGGAACATTGTGATGACAAGGCCATGGACCATTGTTATGACAAGGGTCATGGAGCATTGTGATGACAAATGACGTGGAGCATTGTGATGACAAGTGTCATGGGGCATTTTGATGACACTGGCATGGAGCATTATGATGACAAGAGTTCTGGAGCATTTTGATGACAAGCGCATGGAGCATTGTGATGACAGGGCCCATGGAACATTGTGATGAAAAGGACAGGGAACATTGTGATGAATGGGTTCATGGAGCATTGTGATGAAGGTGCCATGGAGCATTGAGATGACAGGCGTCATTAGGAATGGTGATGACATTGGTCATGGATCATTGTGATGAAAGTGATCATGGAGCAATATGATAACAGGGGCCATGGAGCATTGTGATGACAGGTGTATTGGAGCATTGTGATGAAAGTCGTCATGGATCATTGTGATGACATGTGCCCTGGAACACTGTGATGACACGGTTCATCGAGTATTGTGATGACAAGGGTCATAGCGAATTGTGATGACAGGTGTCATGGGGCCTTGTGATGACATTGATCATCTAGGAATTGTGATGAAAGGTATCATGGAGCACTGAGATGACTGGGGGAATGAACCATTGTTATGAAAATTGTCCTGGATTATCGTGATGACAGCAGTCAAGGAGAATTGTGATGACAGGGATTATGCAGCATTGTGTTGACAAGGGTATGGACTATTGTGATGACAATGGTCGTGGAGCAAAGTGATGTAAGTTTTCATGGAACATCGTGATGAAAAGTGCCTGGGAGCATTGTGACGATAAAGGCCGTTGAGCATTGTGATGACAAGTGTCATGGAGCATTGTAATGAAAGGTTTCATTGTGCACTGTGATGAAAAGGGGGATGGAGTATTGTGATGAACCTGGTCCTGGAGCATTGTGATAACAAATTCATGGAGCATTGTGATGACAGGCATCATGGAGCATTGTGATGACAAGTGTCATGCAATATTGTGCTGACACAGATCATGGAGCATTTTGATGAGAGTGGCCTTGGAAGACAGTGAGGCGAGACGTCATGGGGAATTAGGGTGACAGTGGTCAAGGAGCATTGTGATGAAAGTGTTCATGGAGCAATGCGATTATCAGGACAATGGAGCATTGTGAATACAAAGGCCATGGAACATTGAGATAACAGAGTTCATGGAGCATTGTGATGACAAGTGTCCTGGAACCTAGCGATGACACGGTTCATACAGCATTGAGATGTCCAGGGCCAAGGCGAATTGTGATGACACGTGACATGGGGCCTTGTGATGACATTGGTCATCTTGCACTGTGATGACAGTTGTCATGTAGAATTTTGATTAAAGGTATCATGGAGCACTGTGATGACAAAGGACAAGGAATATTTTGATGACAAGGGTCATTGAGCAATGGGATGACACAGGAAAGGCGTATTATGATCACAAGTGTTCTGGAGCATTGTGATGACAAGGGCATGGAGCATTCTAATTACAAGGGCCATGGAGCATTGTGATGTCAACGGCATGGAGCATTGTGATGACAGGGTTCTTGGAGCATTGTGATGACAATGGTCATCAAGCATTGTGGTGACAGGGGTCAAAGAGCATTGTGATGAGAAAAACCATAGAGCATAGTGATGTCAGAGGCCATGGAACATTGTGATGACAAGGCCATGGACCATTGTTATGACAAGGGTCATGGAGCATTGTGATGACAAATGACGTGGAGCATTGTGATGACAAGTGTCATGGGGCATTTTGATGAGACTGGCATGGAGCATTATGATGACAAGAGTTCTGGAGCATTTTGATGACAAGCGCATGGAGCATTGTGATGACAGGGCCCATGGAACATTGTGATGAAAAGGACAGGGAACATTGTGATGAATGGGTTCATGGAGCATTGTGATGAAGGTGCCATGGAGCATTGAGATGACAGGCGTCATTAGGAATGGTGATGACATTGGTCATGGATCATTGTGATGAAAGTGATCATGGAGCAATATGATAACAGGGGCCATGGAGCATTGTGATGACAGGTGTATTGGAGCATTGTGATGAAAGTCGTCATGGATCATTGTGATGACATGTGCCCTGGAACACTGTGATGACACGGTTCATCGAGTATTGTGATGACAAGGGTCATAGCGAATTGTGATGACAGGTGTCATGGGGCCTTGTGATGACATTGATCATCTAGGAATTGTGATGAAAGGTATCATGGAGCACTGAGATGACTGGGGGAATGAACCATTGTTATGAAAATTGTCCTGGATTATCGTGATGACAGCAGTCAAGGAGAATTGTGATGACAGGGATTATGCAGCATTGTGTTGATAAGGGTATGGACTATTGTGATGACAATGGTCGTGGAGCAAAGTGATGTAAGTTTTCATGGAACATCGTGATGAAAAGTGCCTGGGAGCATTGTGACGATAAAGGCCGTTGAGCATTGTGATGACAAGTGTCATGGAGCATTGTAATGAAAGGTTTCATTGTGCACTGTGATGAAAAGGGGGATGGAGTATTGTGATGAAACTGGTCCTGGAGCATTGTGATAACAAATTCATGGAGCATTGTGATGACAGGCATCATGGAGCATTGTGATGACAAGTGTCATGCAATATTGTGCTGACACAGATCATGGAGCATTTTGATGAGAGTGGCCTTGGAAGACAGTGAGGCGAGACGTCATGGGGAATTAGGGTGACAGTGGTCAAGGAGCATTGTGATGAAAGTGTTCATGGAGCAATGCGATTATCAGGACAATGGAGCATTGTGAATACAAAGGCCATGGAACATTGAGATAACAGAGTTCATGGAGCATTGTGATGACAAGTGTCCTGGAACCTAGTGATGACACGGTTCATACAGCATTGAGATGTCCAGGGCCAAGGCGAATTGTGATGACACGTGTCATGGGGCCTTGTGATGACATTGGTCATCTTGCATTGTGATGACAGTTGTCATGTAGAATTTTGATTAAAGGTATCATGGAGCACTGTGATGACAAAGGACAAGGAATATTTTGATGACAAGGGTCATTGAGCAATGGGATGACACAGGAAAGGCGTATTATGATCACAAGTGTTCTGGAGCATTGTGATGACAAGGGCATGGAGCATTCTAATTACAAGGGCCATGGAGCATTGTGATGTCAACGGCATGGAGCATTGTGATGACAGGGTTCTTGGAGCATTGTGATGACAATGGTCATCAAGCATTGTGGTGACAGGGGTCAAAGAGCATTGTGATGAGAAAAACCATAGAGCATAGTGATGTCAGAGGCCATGGAACATTGTGATGACAAGGCCATGGACCATTGTTATGACAAGGGTCATGGAGCATTGTGATGACAAATGACGTGGAGCATTGTGATGACAAGTGTCATGGGGCATTTTGATGACACTGGCATGGAGCATTATGATGACAAGAGTTCTGGAGCATTTTGATGACAAGCGCATGGAGCATTGTGATGACAGGGCCCATGGAACATTGTGATGAAAAGGACAGGGAACATTGTGATGAATGGGTTCATGGAGCATTGTGATGAAGGTGCCATGGAGCATTGAGATGACAGGCGTCATTAGGAATGGTGATGACATTGGTCATGGATCATTGTGATGAAAGTGATCATGGAGCAATATGATAACAGGGGCCATGGAGCATTGTGATGACAGGTGTATTGGAGCATTGTGATGAAAGTCGTCATGGATCATTGTGATGACATGTGCCCTGGAACACTGTGATGACACGGTTCATCGAGTATTGTGATGACAAGGGTCATAGCGAATTGTGATGACAGGTGTCATGGGGCCTTGTGATGACATTGATCATCTAGGAATTGTGATGAAAGGTATCATGGAGCACTGAGATGACTGGGGGAATGAACCATTGTTATGAAAATTGTCCTGGATTATCGTGATGACAGCAGTCAAGGAGAATTGTGATGACAGGGATTATGCAGCATTGTGTTGACAAGGGTATGGACTATTGTGATGACAATGGTCGTGGAGCAAAGTGATGTAAGTTTTCATGGAACATCGTGATGAAAAGTGCCTGGGAGCATTGTGACGATAAAGGCCGTTGAGCATTGTGATGACAAGTGTCATGGAGCATTGTAATGAAAGGTTTCATTGTGCACTGTGATGAAAAGGGGGATGGAGTATTGTGATGAAACTGGTCCTGGAGCATTGTGATAACAAATTCATGGAGCATTGTGATGACAGGCATCATGGAGCATTGTGATGACAAGTGTCATGCAATATTGTGCTGACACAGATCATGGAGCATTTTGATGAGAGTGGCCTTGGAAGACAGTGAGGCGAGACGTCATGGGGAATTAGGGTGACAGTGGTCAAGGAGCATTGTGATGAAAGTGTTCATGGAGCAATGCGATTATCAGGACAATGGAGCATTGTGAATACAAAGGCCATGGAACATTGAGATAACAGAGTTCATGGAGCATTGTGATGACAAGTGTCCTGGAACCTAGTGATGACACGGTTCATACAGCATTGAGATGTCCAGGGCCAAGGCGAATTGTGATGACACGTGTCATGGGGCCTTGTGATGACATTGGTCATCTTGCATTGTGATGACAGTTGTCATGTAGAATTTTGATTAAAGGTATCATGGAGCACTGTGATGACAAAGGACAAGGAATATTTTGATGACAAGGGTCATTGAGCAATGGGATGACACAGGAAAGGCGTATTATGATCACAAGTGTTCTGGAGCATTGTGATGACAAGGGCATGGAGCATTCTAATTACAAGGGCCATGGAGCATTGTGATGTCAACGGCATGGAGCATTGTGATGACAGGGTTCTTGGAGCATTGTGATGACAATGGTCATCAAGCATTGTGGTGACAGGGGTCAAAGAGCATTGTGATGAGAAAAACCATAGAGCATAGTGATGTCAGAGGCCATGGAACATTGTGATGACAAGGCCATGGACCATTGTTATGACAAGGGTCATGGAGCATTGTGATGACAAATGACGTGGAGCATTGTGATGACAAGTGTCATGGGGCATTTTGATGAGACTGGCATGGAGCATTATGATGACAAGAGTTCTGGAGCATTTTGATGACAAGCGCATGGAGCATTGTGATGAAAAGGACAGGGAACATTGTGATGAATGGGTTCATGGAGCATTGTGATGAAGGTGCCATGGAGCATTGAGATGACAGGCGTCATTAGGAATGGTGATGACATTGGTCATGGATCATTGTGATGAAAGTGATCATGGAGCAATATGATAACAGGGGCCATGGAGCATTGTGATGACAGGTGTATTGGAGCATTGTGATGAAAGTCGTCATGGATCATTGTGATGACATGTGCCCTGGAACACTGTGATGACACGGTTCATCGAGTATTGTGATGACAAGGGTCATAGCGAATTGTGATGACAGGTGTCATGGGGCCTTGTGATGACATTGATCATCTAGGAATTGTGATGAAAGGTATCATGGAGCACTGAGATGACTGGGGGAATGAACCATTGTTATGAAAATTGTCCTGGATTATCGTGATGACAGCAGTCAAGGAGAATTGTGATGACAGGGATTATGCAGCATTGTGTTGACAAGGGTATGGACTATTGTGATGACAATGGTCGTGGAGCAAAGTGATGTAAGTTTTCATGGAACATCGTGATGAAAAGTGCCTGGGAGCATTGTGACGATAAAGGCCGTTGAGCATTGTGATGACAAGTGTCATGGAGCATTGTAATGAAAGGTTTCATTGTGCACTGTGATGAAAAGGGGGATGGAGTATTGTGATGAAACTGGTCCTGGAGCATTGTGATAACAAATTCATGGAGCATTGTGATGACAGGCATCATGGAGCATTGTGATGACAAGTGTCATGCAATATTGTGCTGACACAGATCATGGAGCATTTTGATGAGAGTGGCCTTGGAAGACAGTGAGGCGAGACGTCATGGGGAATTAGGGTGACAGTGGTCAAGGAGCATTGTGATGAAAGTGTTCATGGAGCAATGCGATTATCAGGACAATGGAGCATTGTGAATACAAAGGCCATGGAACATTGAGATAACAGAGTTCATGGAGCATTGTGATGACAAGTGTCCTGGAACCTAGTGATGACACGGTTCATACAGCATTGAGATGTCCAGGGCCAAGGCGAATTGTGATGACACGTGTCATGGGGCCTTGTGATGACATTGGTCATCTTGCATTGTGATGACAGTTGTCATGTAGAATTTTGATTAAAGGTATCATGGAGCACTGTGATGACAAAGGACAAGGAATATTTTGATGACAAGGGTCATTGAGCAATGGGATGACACAGGAAAGGCGTATTATGATCACAAGTGTTCTGGAGCATTGTGATGACAAGGGCATGGAGCATTCTAATTACAAGGGCCATGGAGCATTGTGATGTCAACGGCATGGAGCATTGTGATGACAGGGTTCTTGGAGCATTGTGATGACAATGGTCATCAAGCATTGTGGTGACAGGGGTCAAAGAGCATTGTGATGAGAAAAACCATAGAGCATAGTGATGTCAGAGGCCATGGAACATTGTGATGACAAGGCCATGGACCATTGTTATGACAAGGGTCATGGAGCATTGTGATGACAAATGACGTGGAGCATTGTGATGACAAGTGTCATGGGGCATTTTGATGAGACTGGCATGGAGCATTATGATGACAAGAGTTCTGGAGCATTTTGATGACAAGCGCATGGAGCATTGTGATGAAAAGGACAGGGAACATTGTGATGAATGGGTTCATGGAGCATTGTGATGAAGGTGCCATGGAGCATTGAGATGACAGGCGTCATTAGGAATGGTGATGACATTGGTCATGGATCATTGTGATGAAAGTGATCATGGAGCAATATGATAACAGGGGCCATGGAGCATTGTGATGACAGGTGTATTGGAGCATTGTGATGAAAGTCGTCATGGATCATTGTGATGACATGTGCCCTGGAACACTGTGATGACACGGTTCATCGAGTATTGTGATGACAAGGGTCATAGCGAATTGTGATGACAGGTGTCATGGGGCCTTGTGATGACATTGATCATCTAGGAATTGTGATGAAAGGTATCATGGAGCACTGAGATGACTGGGGGAATGAACCATTGTTATGAAAATTGTCCTGGATTATCGTGATGACAGCAGTCAAGGAGAATTGTGATGACAGGGATTATGCAGCATTGTGTTGACAAGGGTATGGACTATTGTGATGACAATGGTCGTGGAGCAAAGTGATGTAAGTTTTCATGGAACATCGTGATGAAAAGTGCCTGGGAGCATTGTGACGATAAAGGCCGTTGAGCATTGTGATGACAAGTGTCATGGAGCATTGTAATGAAAGGTTTCATTGTGCACTGTGATGAAAAGGGGGATGGAGTATTGTGATGAAACTGGTCCTGGAGCATTGTGATAACAAATTCATGGAGCATTGTGATGACAGGCATCATGGAGCATTGTGATGACAAGTGTCATGTAATATTGTGCTGACACAGATCATGGAGCATTTTGATGAGAGTGGCCTTGGAAGACAGTGAGGCGAGACGTCATGGGGAATTAGGGTGACAGTGGTCAAGGAGCATTGTGATGAAAGTGTTCATGGAGCAATGCGATTATCAGGACAATGGAGCATTGTGAATACAAAGGCCATGGAACATTGAGATAACAGAGTTCATGGAGCATTGTGATGACAAGTGTCCTGGAACCTAGCGATGACACGGTTCATACAGCATTGAGATGTCCAGGGCCAAGGCGAATTGTGATGACACGTGTCATGGGGCCTTGTGATGACATTGGTCATCTTGCACTGTGATGACAGTTGTCATGTAGAATTTTGATTAAAGGTATCATGGAGCACTGTGATGACAAAGGACAAGGAATATTTTGATGACAAGGGTCATTGAGCAATGGGATGACACAGGAAAGGCGTATTATGATCACAAGTGTTCTGGAGCATTGTGATGACAAGGGCATGGAGCATTCTAATTACAAGGGCCATGGAGCATTGTGATGTCAACGGCATGGAGCATTGTGATGACAGGGTTCTTGGAGCATTGTGATGACAATGGTCATCAAGCATTGTGGTGACAGGGGTCAAAGAGCATTGTGATGAGAAAAACCATAGAGCATAGTGATGTCAGAGGCCATGGAACATTGTGATGACAAGGCCATGGACCATTGTTATGACAAGGGTCATGGAGCATTGTGATGACAAATGACGTGGAGCATTGTGATGACAAGTGTCATGGGGCATTTTGATGAGACTGGCATGGAGCATTATGATGACAAGAGTTCTGGAGCATTTTGATGACAAGCGCATGGAGCATTGTGATGACAGGGCCCATGGAACATTGTGATGAAAAGGACAGGGAACATTGTGATGAATGGGTTCATGGAGCATTGTGATGAAGGTGCCATGGAGCATTGAGATGACAGGCGTCATTAGGAATGGTGATGACATTGGTCATGGATCATTGTGATGAAAGTGATCATGGAGCAATATGATAACAGGGGCCATGGAGCATTGTGATGACAGGTGTATTGGAGCATTGTGATGAAAGTCGTCATGGATCATTGTGATGACATGTGCCCTGGAACACTGTGATGACACGGTTCATCGAGTATTGTGATGACAAGGGTCATAGCGAATTGTGATGACAGGTGTCATGGGGCCTTGTGATGACATTGATCATCTAGGAATTGTGATGAAAGGTATCATGGAGCACTGAGATGACTGGGGGAATGAACCATTGTTATGAAAATTGTCCTGGATTATCGTGATGACAGCAGTCAAGGAGAATTGTGATGACAGGGATTATGCAGCATTGTGTTGACAAGGGTATGGACTATTGTGATGACAATGGTCGTGGAGCAAAGTGATGTAAGTTTTCATGGAACATCGTGATGAAAAGTGCCTGGGAGCATTGTGACGATAAAGGCCGTTGAGCATTGTGATGACAAGTGTCATGGAGCATTGTAATGAAAGGTTTCATTGTGCACTGTGATGAAAAGGGGGATGGAGTATTGTGATGAAACTGGTCCTGGAGCATTGTGATAACAAATTCATGGAGCATTGTGATGACAGGCATCATGGAGCATTGTGATGACAAGTGTCATGCAATATTGTGCTGACACAGATCATGGAGCATTTTGATGAGAGTGGCCTTGGAAGACAGTGAGGCGAGACGTCATGGGGAATTAGGGTGACAGTGGTCAAGGAGCATTGTGATGAAAGTGTTCATGGAGCAATGCGATTATCAGGACAATGGAGCATTGTGAATACAAAGGCCATGGAACATTGAGATAACAGAGTTCATGGAGCATTGTGATGACAAGTGTCCTGGAACCTAGTGATGACACGGTTCATACAGCATTGAGATGTCCAGGGCCAAGGCGAATTGTGATGACACGTGTCATGGGGCCTTGTGATGACATTGGTCATCTTGCATTGTGATGACAGTTGTCATGTAGAATTTTGATTAAAGGTATCATGGAGCACTGTGATGACAAAGGACAAGGAATATTTTGATGACAAGGGTCATTGAGCAATGGGATGACACAGGAAAGGCGTATTATGATCACAAGTGTTCTGGAGCATTGTGATGACAAGGGCATGGAGCATTCTAATTACAAGGGCCATGGAGCATTGTGATGTCAACGGCATGGAGCATTGTGATGACAGGGTTCTTGGAGCATTGTGATGACAATGGTCATCAAGCATTGTGGTGACAGGGGTCAAAGAGCATTGTGATGAGAAAAACCATAGAGCATAGTGATGTCAGAGGCCATGGAACATTGTGATGACAAGGCCATGGACCATTGTTATGACAAGGGTCATGGAGCATTGTGATGACAAATGACGTGGAGCATTGTGATGACAAGTGTCATGGGGCATTTTGATGAGACTGGCATGGAGCATTATGATGACAAGAGTTCTGGAGCATTTTGATGACAAGCGCATGGAGCATTGTGATGAAAAGGACAGGGAACATTGTGATGAATGGGTTCATAGAGCATTGTGATGAAGGTGCCATGGAGCATTGAGATGACAGGCGTCATTAGGAATGGTGATGACATTGGTCATGGATCATTGTGATGAAAGTGATCATGGAGCAATATGATAACAGGGGCCATGGAGCATTGTGATGACAGGTGTATTGGAGCATTGTGATGAAAGTCGTCATGGATCATTGTGATGACATGTGCCCTGGAACACTGTGATGACACGGTTCATCGAGTATTGTGATGACAAGGGTCATAGCGAATTGTGATGACAGGTGTCATGGGGCCTTGTGATGACATTGATCATCTAGGAATTGTGATGAAAGGTATCATGGAGCACTGAGATGACTGGGGGAATGAACCATTGTTATGAAAATTGTCCTGGATTATCGTGATGACAGCAGTCAAGGAGAATTGTGATGACAGGGATTATGCAGCATTGTGTTGACAAGGGTATGGACTATTGTGATGACAATGGTCGTGGAGCAAAGTGATGTAAGTTTTCATGGAACATCGTGATGAAAAGTGCCTGGGAGCATTGTGACGATAAAGGCCGTTGAGCATTGTGATGACAAGTGTCATGGAGCATTGTAATGAAAGGTTTCATTGTGCACTGTGATGAAAAGGGGGATGGAGTATTGTGATGAAACTGGTCCTGGAGCATTGTGATAACAAATTCATGGAGCATTGTGATGACAGGCATCATGGAGCATTGTGATGACAAGTGTCATGCAATATTGTGCTGACACAGATCATGGAGCATTTTGATGAGAGTGGCCTTGGAAGACAGTGAGGCGAGACGTCATGGGGAATTAGGGTGACAGTGGTCAAGGAGCATTGTGATGAAAGTGTTCATGGAGCAATGCGATTATCAGGACAATGGAGCATTGTGAATACAAAGGCCATGGAACATTGAGATAACAGAGTTCATGGAGCATTGTGATGACAAGTGTCCTGGAACCTAGCGATGACACGGTTCATACAGCATTGAGATGTCCAGGGCCAAGGCGAATTGTGATGACACGTGTCATGGGGCCTTGTGATGACATTGGTCATCTTGCACTGTGATGACAGTTGTCATGTAGAATTTTGATTAAAGGTATCATGGAGCACTGTGATGACAAAGGACAAGGAATATTTTGATGACAAGGGTCATTGAGCAATGGGATGACACAGGAAAGGCGTATTATGATCACAAGTGTTCTGGAGCATTGTGATGACAAGGGCATGGAGCATTCTAATTACAAGGGCCATGGAGCATTGTGATGTCAACGGCATGGAGCATTGTGATGACAGGGTTCTTGGAGCATTGTGATGACAATGGTCATCAAGCATTGTGGTGACAGGGGTCAAAGAGCATTGTGATGAGAAAAACCATAGAGCATAGTGATGTCAGAGGCCATGGAACATTGTGATGACAAGGCCATGGACCATTGTTATGACAAGGGTCATGGAGCATTGTGATGACAAATGACGTGGAGCATTGTGATGACAAGTGTCATGGGGCATTTTGATGAGACTGGCATGGAGCATTATGATGACAAGAGTTCTGGAGCATTTTGATGACAAGCGCATGGAGCATTGTGATGACAGGGCCCATGGAACATTGTGATGAAAAGGACAGGGAACATTGTGATGAATGGGTTCATGGAGCATTGTGATGAAGGTGCCATGGAGCATTGAGATGACAGGCGTCATTAGGAATGGTGGTGACATTGGTCATGGATCATTGTGATGAAAGTGATCATGGAGCAATATGATAACAGGGGCCATGGAGCATTGTGATGACAGGTGTATTGGAGCATTGTGATGAAAGTCGTCATGGATCATTGTGATGACATGTGCCCTGGAACACTGTGATGACACGGTTCATCGAGTATTGTGATGACAAGGGTCATAGCGAATTGTGATGACAGGTGTCATGGGGCCTTGTGATGACATTGATCATCTAGGAATTGTGATGAAAGGTATCATGGAGCACTGAGATGACTGGGGGAATGAACCATTGTTATGAAAATTGTCCTGGATTATCGTGATGACAGCAGTCAAGGAGAATTGTGATGACAGGGATTATGCAGCATTGTGTTGACAAGGGTATGGACTATTGTGATGACAATGGTCGTGGAGCAAAGTGATGTAAGTTTTCATGGAACATCGTGATGAAAAGTGCCTGGGAGCATTGTGACGATAAAGGCCGTTGAGCATTGTGATGACAAGTGTCATGGAGCATTGTAATGAAAGGTTTCATTGTGCACTGTGATGAAAAGGGGGATGGAGTATTGTGATGAAACTGGTCCTGGAGCATTGTGATAACAAATTCATGGAGCATTGTGATGACAGGCATCATGGAGCATTGTGATGACAAGTGTCATGCAATATTGTGCTGACACAGATCATGGAGCATTTTGATGAGAGTGGCCTTGGAAGACAGTGAGGCGAGACGTCATGGGGAATTAGGGTGACAGTGGTCAAGGAGCATTGTGATGAAAGTGTTCATGGAGCAATGCGATTATCAGGACAATGGAGCATTGTGAATACAAAGGCCATGGAACATTGAGATAACAGAGTTCATGGAGCATTGTGATGACAAGTGTCCTGGAACCTAGTGATGACACGGTTCATACAGCATTGAGATGTCCAGGGCCAAGGCGAATTGTGATGACACGTGTCATGGGGCCTTGTGATGACATTGGTCATCTTGCATTGTGATGACAGTTGTCATGTAGAATTTTGATTAAAGGTATCATGGAGCACTGTGATGACAAAGGACAAGGAATATTTTGATGACAAGGGTCATTGAGCAATGGGATGACACAGGAAAGGCGTATTATGATCACAAGTGTTCTGGAGCATTGTGATGACAAGGGCATGGAGCATTCTAATTACAAGGGCCATGGAGCATTGTGATGTCAACGGCATGGAGCATTGTGATGACAGGGTTCTTGGAGCATTGTGATGACAATGGTCATCAAGCATTGTGGTGACAGGGGTCAAAGAGCATTGTGATGAGAAAAACCATAGAGCATAGTGATGTCAGAGGCCATGGAACATTGTGATGACAAGGCCATGGACCATTGTTATGACAAGGGTCATGGAGCATTGTGATGACAAATGACGTGGAGCATTGTGATGACAAGTGTCATGGGGCATTTTGATGAGACTGGCATGGAGCATTATGATGACAAGAGTTCTGGAGCATTTTGATGACAAGCGCATGGAGCATTGTGATGAAAAGGACAGGGAACATTGTGATGAATGGGTTCATAGAGCATTGTGATGAAGGTGCCATGGAGCATTGAGATGACAGGCGTCATTAGGAATGGTGATGACATTGGTCATGGATCATTGTGATGAAAGTGATCATGGAGCAATATGATAACAGGGGCCATGGAGCATTGTGATGACAGGTGTATTGGAGCATTGTGATGAAAGTCGTCATGGATCATTGTGATGACATGTGCCCTGGAACACTGTGATGACACGGTTCATCGAGTATTGTGATGACAAGGGTCATAGCGAATTGTGATGACAGGTGTCATGGGGCCTTGTGATGACATTGATCATCTAGGAATTGTGATGAAAGGTATCATGGAGCACTGAGATGACTGGGGGAATGAACCATTGTTATGAAAATTGTCCTGGATTATCGTGATGACAGCAGTCAAGGAGAATTGTGATGACAGGGATTATGCAGCATTGTGTTGACAAGGGTTTGGACTATTGTGATGACAATGGTCGTGGAGCAAAGTGATGTAAGTTTTCATGGAACATCGTGATGAAAAGTGCCTGGGAGCATTGTGACGATAAAGGCCGTTGAGCATTGTGATGACAAGTGTCATGGAGCATTGTAATGAAAGGTTTCATTGTGCACTGTGATGAAAAGGGGGATGGAGTATTGTGATGAAACTGGTCCTGGAGCATTGTGATAACAAATTCATGGAGCATTGTGATGACAGGCATCATGGAGCATTGTGATGACAAGTGTCATGCAATATTGTGCTGACACAGATCATGGAGCATTTTGATGAGAGTGGCCTTGGAAGACAGTGAGGCGAGACGTCATGGGGAATTAGGGTGACAGTGGTCAAGGAGCATTGTGATGAAAGTGTTCATGGAGCAATGCGATTATCAGGACAATGGAGCATTGTGAATACAAAGGCCATGGAACATTGAGATAACAGAGTTCATGGAGCATTGTGATGACAAGTGTCCTGGAACCTAGTGATGACACGGTTCATACAGCATTGAGATGTCCAGGGCCAAGGCGAATTGTGATGACACGTGTCATGGGGCCTTGTGATGACATTGGTCATCTTGCATTGTGATGACAGTTGTCATGTAGAATTTTGATTAAAGGTATCATGGAGCACTGTGATGACAAAGGACAAGGAATATTTTGATGACAAGGGTCATTGAGCAATGGGATGACACAGGAAAGGCGTATTATGATCACAAGTGTTCTGGAGCATTGTGATGACAAGGGCATGGAGCATTCTAATTACAAGGGCCATGGAGCATTGTGATGTCAACGGCATGGAGCATTGTGATGACAGGGTTCTTGGAGCATTGTGATGACAATGGTCATCAAGCATTGTGGTGACAGGGGTCAAAGAGCATTGTGATGAGAAAAACCATAGAGCATAGTGATGTCAGAGGCCATGGAACATTGTGATGACAAGGCCATGGACCATTGTTATGACAAGGGTCATGGAGCATTGTGATGACAAATGACGTGGAGCATTGTGATGACAAGTGTCATGGGGCATTTTGATGAGACTGGCATGGAGCATTATGATGACAAGAGTTCTGGAGCATTTTGATGACAAGCGCATGGAGCATTGTGATGAAAAGGACAGGGAACATTGTGATGAATGGGTTCATAGAGCATTGTGATGAAGGTGCCATGGAGCATTGAGATGACAGGCGTCATTAGGAATGGTGATGACATTGGTCATGGATCATTGTGATGAAAGTGATCATGGAGCAATATGATAACAGGGGCCATGGAGCATTGTGATGACAGGTGTATTGGAGCATTGTGATGAAAGTCGTCATGGATCATTGTGATGACATGTGCCCTGGAACACTGTGATGACACGGTTCATCGAGTATTGTGATGACAAGGGTCATAGCGAATTGTGATGACAGGTGTCATGGGGCCTTGTGATGACATTGATCATCTAGGAATTGTGATGAAAGGTATCATGGAGCACTGAGATGACTGGGGGAATGAACCATTGTTATGAAAATTGTCCTGGATTATCGTGATGACAGCAGTCAAGGAGAATTGTGATGACAGGGATTATGCAGCATTGTGTTGACAAGGGTATGGACTATTGTGATGACAATGGTCGTGGAGCAAAGTGATGTAAGTTTTCATGGAACATCGTGATGAAAAGTGCCTGGGAGCATTGTGACGATAAAGGCCGTTGAGCATTGTGATGACAAGTGTCATGGAGCATTGTAATGAAAGGTTTCATTGTGCACTGTGATGAAAAGGGGGATGGAGTATTGTGATGAAACTGGTCCTGGAGCATTGTGATAACAAATTCATGGAGCATTGTGATGACAGGCATCATGGAGCATTGTGATGACAAGTGTCATGCAATATTGTGCTGACACAGATCATGGAGCATTTTGATGAGAGTGGCCTTGGAAGACAGTGAGGCGAGACGTCATGGGGAATTAGGGTGACAGTGGTCAAGGAGCATTGTGATGAAAGTGTTCATGGAGCAATGCGATTATCAGGACAATGGAGCATTGTGAATACAAAGGCCATGGAACATTGAGATAACAGAGTTCATGGAGCATTGTGATGACAAGTGTCCTGGAACCTAGCGATGACACGGTTCATACAGCATTGAGATGTCCAGGGCCAAGGCGAATTGTGATGACACGTGTCATGGGGCCTTGTGATGACATTGGTCATCTTGCACTGTGATGACAGTTGTCATGTAGAATTTTGATTAAAGGTATCATGGAGCACTGTGATGACAAAGGACAAGGAATATTTTGATGACAAGGGTCATTGAGCAATGGGATGACACAGGAAAGGCGTATTATGATCACAAGTGTTCTGGAGCATTGTGATGACAAGGGCATGGAGCATTCTAATTACAAGGGCCATGGAGCATTGTGATGTCAACGGCATGGAGCATTGTGATGACAGGGTTCTTGGAGCATTGTGATGACAATGGTCATCAAGCATTGTGGTGACAGGGGTCAAAGAGCATTGTGATGAGAAAAACCATAGAGCATAGTGATGTCAGAGGCCATGGAACATTGTGATGACAAGGCCATGGACCATTGTTATGACAAGGGTCATGGAGCATTGTGATGACAAATGACGTGGAGCATTGTGATGACAAGTGTCATGGGGCATTTTGATGACACTGGCATGGAGCATTATGATGACAAGAGTTCTGGAGCATTTTGATGACAAGCGCATGGAGCATTGTGATGACAGGGCCCATGGAACATTGTGATGAAAAGGACAGGGAACATTGTGATGAATGGGTTCATGGAGCATTGTGATGAAGGTGCCATGGAGCATTGAGATGACAGGCGTCATTAGGAATGGTGATGACATTGGTCATGGATCATTGTGATGAAAGTGATCATGGAGCAATATGATAACAGGGGCCATGGAGCATTGTGATGACAGGTGTATTGGAGCATTGTGATGAAAGTCGTCATGGATCATTGTGATGACATGTGCCCTGGAACACTGTGATGACACGGTTCATCGAGTATTGTGATGACAAGGGTCATAGCGAATTGTGATGACAGGTGTCATGGGGCCTTGTGATGACATTGATCATCTAGGAATTGTGATGAAAGGTATCATGGAGCACTGAGATGACTGGGGGAATGAACCATTGTTATGAAAATTGTCCTGGATTATCGTGATGACAGCAGTCAAGGAGAATTGTGATGACAGGGATTATGCAGCATTGTGTTGACAAGGGTATGGACTATTGTGATGACAATGGTCGTGGAGCAAAGTGATGTAAGTTTTCATGGAACATCGTGATGAAAAGTGCCTGGGAGCATTGTGACGATAAAGGCCGTTGAGCATTGTGATGACAAGTGTCATGGAGCATTGTAATGAAAGGTTTCATTGTGCACTGTGATGAAAAGGGGGATGGAGTATTGTGATGAACCTGGTCCTGGAGCATTGTGATAACAAATTCATGGAGCATTGTGATGACAGGCATCATGGAGCATTGTGATGACAAGTGTCATGCAATATTGTGCTGACACAGATCATGGAGCATTTTGATGAGAGTGGCCTTGGAAGACAGTGAGGCGAGACGTCATGGGGAATTAGGGTGACAGTGGTCAAGGAGCATTGTGATGAAAGTGTTCATGGAGCAATGCGATTATCAGGACAATGGAGCATTGTGAATACAAAGGCCATGGAACATTGAGATAACAGAGTTCATGGAGCATTGTGATGACAAGTGTCCTGGAACCTAGTGATGACACGGTTCATACAGCATTGAGATGTCCAGGGCCAAGGCGAATTGTGATGACACGTGACATGGGGCCTTGTGATGACATTGGTCATCTTGCATTGTGATGACAGTTGTCATGTAGAATTTTGATTAAAGGTATCATGGAGCACTGTGATGACAAAGGACAAGGAATATTTTGATGACAAGGGTCATTGAGCAATGGGATGACACAGGAAAGGCGTATTATGATCACAAGTGTTCTGGAGCATTGTGATGACAAGGGCATGGAGCATTCTAATTACAAGGGCCATGGAGCATTGTGATGTCAACGGCATGGAGCATTGTGATGACAGGGTTCTTGGAGCATTGTGATGACAATGGTCATCAAGCATTGTGGTGACAGGGGTCAAAGAGCATTGTGATGAGAAAAACCATAGAGCATAGTGATGTCAGAGGCCATGGAACATTGTGATGACAAGGCCATGGACCATTGTTATGACAAGGGTCATGGAGCATTGTGATGACAAATGACGTGGAGCATTGTGATGACAAGTGTCATGGGGCATTTTGATGACACTGGCATGGAGCATTATGATGACAAGAGTTCTGGAGCATTTTGATGACAAGCGCATGGAGCATTGTGATGAAAAGGACAGGGAACATTGTGATGAATGGGTTCATGGAGCATTGTGATGAAGGTGCCATGGAGCATTGAGATGACAGGCGTCATTAGGAATGGTGATGACATTGGTCATGGATCATTGTGATGAAAGTGATCATGGAGCAATATGATAACAGGGGCCATGGAGCATTGTGATGACAGGTGTATTGGAGCATTGTGATGAAAGTCGTCATGGATCATTGTGATGACATGTGCCCTGGAACACTGTGATGACACGGTTCATCGAGTATTGTGATGACAAGGGTCATAGCGAATTGTGATGACAGGTGTCATGGGGCCTTGTGATGACATTGATCATCTAGGAATTGTGATGAAAGGTATCATGGAGCACTGAGATGACTGGGGGAATGAACCATTGTTATGAAAATTGTCCTGGATTATCGTGATGACAGCAGTCAAGGAGAATTGTGATGACAGGGATTATGCAGCATTGTGTTGACAAGGGTATGGACTATTGTGATGACAATGGTCGTGGAGCAAAGTGATGTAAGTTTTCATGGAACATCGTGATGAAAAGTGCCTGGGAGCATTGTGACGATAAAGGCCGTTGAGCATTGTGATGACAAGTGTCATGGAGCATTGTAATGAAAGGTTTCATTGTGCACTGTGATGAAAAGGGGGATGGAGTATTGTGATGAAACTGGTCCTGGAGCATTGTGATAACAAATTCATGGAGCATTGTGATGACAGGCATCATGGAGCATTGTGATGACAAGTGTCATGCAATATTGTGCTGACACAGATCATGGAGCATTTTGATGAGAGTGGCCTTGGAAGACAGTGAGGCGAGACGTCATGGGGAATTAGGGTGACAGTGGTCAAGGAGCATTGTGATGAAAGTGTTCATGGAGCAATGCGATTATCAGGACAATGGAGCATTGTGAATACAAAGGCCATGGAACATTGAGATAACAGAGTTCATGGAGCATTGTGATGACAAGTGTCCTGGAACCTAGTGATGACACGGTTCATACAGCATTGAGATGTCCAGGGCCAAGGCGAATTGTGATGACACGTGTCATGGGGCCTTGTGATGACATTGGTCATCTTGCATTGTGATGACAGTTGTCATGTAGAATTTTGATTAAAGGTATCATGGAGCACTGTGATGACAAAGGACAAGGAATATTTTGATGACAAGGGTCATTGAGCAATGGGATGACACAGGAAAGGCGTATTATGATCACAAGTGTTCTGGAGCATTGTGATGACAAGGGCATGGAGCATTCTAATTACAAGGGCCATGGAGCATTGTGATGTCAACGGCATGGAGCATTGTGATGACAGGGTTCTTGGAGCATTGTGATGACAATGGTCATCAAGCATTGTGGTGACAGGGGTCAAAGAGCATTGTGATGAGAAAAACCATAGAGCATAGTGATGTCAGAGGCCATGGAACATTGTGATGACAAGGCCATGGACCATTGTTATGACAAGGGTCATGGAGCATTGTGATGACAAATGACGTGGAGCATTGTGATGACAAGTGTCATGGGGCATTTTGATGAGACTGGCATGGAGCATTATGATGACAAGAGTTCTGGAGCATTTTGATGACAAGCGCATGGAGCATTGTGATGAAAAGGACAGGGAACATTGTGATGAATGGGTTCATGGAGCATTGTGATGAAGGTGCCATGGAGCATTGAGATGACAGGCGTCATTAGGAATGGTGATGACATTGGTCATGGATCATTGTGATGAAAGTGATCATGGAGCAATATGATAACAGGGGCCATGGAGCATTGTGATGACAGGTGTATTGGAGCATTGTGATGAAAGTCGTCATGGATCATTGTGATGACATGTGCCCTGGAACACTGTGATGACACGGTTCATCGAGTATTGTGATGACAAGGGTCATAGCGAATTGTGATGACAGGTGTCATGGGGCCTTGTGATGACATTGATCATCTAGGAATTGTGATGAAAGGTATCATGGAGCACTGAGATGACTGGGGGAATGAACCATTGTTATGAAAATTGTCCTGGATTATCGTGATGACAGCAGTCAAGGAGAATTGTGATGACAGGGATTATGCAGCATTGTGTTGACAAGGGTATGGACTATTGTGATGACAATGGTCGTGGAGCAAAGTGATGTAAGTTTTCATGGAACATCGTGATGAAAAGTGCCTGGGAGCATTGTGACGATAAAGGCCGTTGAGCATTGTGATGACAAGTGTCATGGAGCATTGTAATGAAAGGTTTCATTGTGCACTGTGATGAAAAGGGGGATGGAGTATTGTGATGAAACTGGTCCTGGAGCATTGTGATAACAAATTCATGGAGCATTGTGATGACAGGCATCATGGAGCATTGTGATGACAAGTGTCATGCAATATTGTGCTGACACAGATCATGGAGCATTTTGATGAGAGTGGCCTTGGAAGACAGTGAGGCGAGACGTCATGGGGAATTAGGGTGACAGTGGTCAAGGAGCATTGTGATGAAAGTGTTCATGGAGCAATGCGATTATCAGGACAATGGAGCATTGTGAATACAAAGGCCATGGAACATTGAGATAACAGAGTTCATGGAGCATTGTGATGACAAGTGTCCTGGAACCTAGTGATGACACGGTTCATACAGCATTGAGATGTCCAGGGCCAAGGCGAATTGTGATGACACGTGTCATGGGGCCTTGTGATGACATTGGTCATCTTGCATTGTGATGACAGTTGTCATGTAGAATTTTGATTAAAGGTATCATGGAGCACTGTGATGACAAAGGACAAGGAATATTTTGATGACAAGGGTCATTGAGCAATGGGATGACACAGGAAAGGCGTATTATGATCACAAGTGTTCTGGAGCATTGTGATGACAAGGGCATGGAGCATTCTAATTACAAGGGCCATGGAGCATTGTGATGTCAACGGCATGGAGCATTGTGATGACAGGGTTCTTGGAGCATTGTGATGACAATGGTCATCAAGCATTGTGGTGACAGGGGTCAAAGAGCATTGTGATGAGAAAAACCATAGAGCATAGTGATGTCAGAGGCCATGGAACATTGTGATGACAAGGCCATGGACCATTGTTATGACAAGGGTCATGGAGCATTGTGATGACAAATGACGTGGAGCATTGTGATGACAAGTGTCATGGGGCATTTTGATGAGACTGGCATGGAGCATTATGATGACAAGAGTTCTGGAGCATTTTGATGACAAGCGCATGGAGCATTGTGATGAAAAGGACAGGGAACATTGTGATGAATGGGTTCATGGAGCATTGTGATGAAGGTGCCATGGAGCATTGAGATGACAGGCGTCATTAGGAATGGTGATGACATTGGTCATGGATCATTGTGATGAAAGTGATCATGGAGCAATATGATAACAGGGGCCATGGAGCATTGTGATGACAGGTGTATTGGAGCATTGTGATGAAAGTCGTCATGGATCATTGTGATGACATGTGCCCTGGAACACTGTGATGACACGGTTCATCGAGTATTGTGATGACAAGGGTCATAGCGAATTGTGATGACAGGTGTCATGGGGCCTTGTGATGACATTGATCATCTAGGAATTGTGATGAAAGGTATCATGGAGCACTGAGATGACTGGGGGAATGAACCATTGTTATGAAAATTGTCCTGGATTATCGTGATGACAGCAGTCAAGGAGAATTGTGATGACAGGGATTATGCAGCATTGTGTTGACAAGGGTATGGACTATTGTGATGACAATGGTCGTGGAGCAAAGTGATGTAAGTTTTCATGGAACATCGTGATGAAAAGTGCCTGGGAGCATTGTGACGATAAAGGCCGTTGAGCATTGTGATGACAAGTGTCATGGAGCATTGTAATGAAAGGTTTCATTGTGCACTGTGATGAAAAGGGGGATGGAGTATTGTGATGAAACTGGTCCTGGAGCATTGTGATAACAAATTCATGGAGCATTGTGATGACAGGCATCATGGAGCATTGTGATGACAAGTGTCATGCAATATTGTGCTGACACAGATCATGGAGCATTTTGATGAGAGTGGCCTTGGAAGACAGTGAGGCGAGACGTCATGGGGAATTAGGGTGACAGTGGTCAAGGAGCATTGTGATGAAAGTGTTCATGGAGCAATGCGATTATCAGGACAATGGAGCATTGTGAATACAAAGGCCATGGAACATTGAGATAACAGAGTTCATGGAGCATTGTGATGACAAGTGTCCTGGAACCTAGTGATGACACGGTTCATACAGCATTGAGATGTCCAGGGCCAAGGCGAATTGTGATGACACGTGTCATGGGGCCTTGTGATGACATTGGTCATCTTGCATTGTGATGACAGTTGTCATGTAGAATTTTGATTAAAGGTATCATGGAGCACTGTGATGACAAAGGACAAGGAATATTTTGATGACAAGGGTCATTGAGCAATGGGATGACACAGGAAAGGCGTATTATGATCACAAGTGTTCTGGAGCATTGTGATGACAAGGGCATGGAGCATTCTAATTACAAGGGCCATGGAGCATTGTGATGTCAACGGCATGGAGCATTGTGATGACAGGGTTCTTGGAGCATTGTGATGACAATGGTCATCAAGCATTGTGGTGACAGGGGTCAAAGAGCATTGTGATGAGAAAAACCATAGAGCATAGTGATGTCAGAGGCCATGGAACATTGTGATGACAAGGCCATGGACCATTGTTATGACAAGGGTCATGGAGCATTGTGATGACAAATGACGTGGAGCATTGTGATGACAAGTGTCATGGGGCATTTTGATGAGACTGGCATGGAGCATTATGATGACAAGAGTTCTGGAGCATTTTGATGACAAGCGCATGGAGCATTGTGATGAAAAGGACAGGGAACATTGTGATGAATGGGTTCATGGAGCATTGTGATGAAGGTGCCATGGAGCATTGAGATGACAGGCGTCATTAGGAATGGTGATGACATTGGTCATGGATCATTGTGATGAAAGTGATCATGGAGCAATATGATAACAGGGGCCATGGAGCATTGTGATGACAGGTGTATTGGAGCATTGTGATGAAAGTCGTCATGGATCATTGTGATGACATGTGCCCTGGAACACTGTGATGACACGGTTCATCGAGTATTGTGATGACAAGGGTCATAGCGAATTGTGATGACAGGTGTCATGGGGCCTTGTGATGACATTGATCATCTAGGAATTGTGATGAAAGGTATCATGGAGCACTGAGATGACTGGGGGAATGAACCATTGTTATGAAAATTGTCCTGGATTATCGTGATGACAGCAGTCAAGGAGAATTGTGATGACAGGGATTATGCAGCATTGTGTTGACAAGGGTATGGACTATTGTGATGACAATGGTCGTGGAGCAAAGTGATGTAAGTTTTCATGGAACATCGTGATGAAAAGTGCCTGGGAGCATTGTGACGATAAAGGCCGTTGAGCATTGTGATGACAAGTGTCATGGAGCATTGTAATGAAAGGTTTCATTGTGCACTGTGATGAAAAGGGTGATGGAGTATTGTGATGAAACTGGTCCTGGAGCATTGTGATAACAAATTCATGGAGCATTGTGATGACAGGCATCATGGAGCATTGTGATGACAAGTGTCATGCAATATTGTGCTGACACAGATCATGGAGCATTTTGATGAGAGTGGCCTTGGAAGACAGTGAGGCGAGACGTCATGGGGAATTAGGGTGACAGTGGTCAAGGAGCATTGTGATGAAAGTGTTCATGGAGCAATGCGATTATCAGGACAATGGAGCATTGTGAATACAAAGGCCATGGAACATTGAGATAACAGAGTTCATGGAGCATTGTGATGACAAGTGTCCTGGAACCTAGCGATGACACGGTTCATACAGCATTGAGATGTCCAGGGCCAAGGCGAATTGTGATGACACGTGTCATGGGGCCTTGTGATGACATTGGTCATCTTGCACTGTGATGACAGTTGTCATGTAGAATTTTGATTAAAGGTATCATGGAGCACTGTGATGACAAAGGACAAGGAATATTTTGATGACAAGGGTCATTGAGCAATGGGATGACACAGGAAAGGCGTATTATGATCACAAGTGTTCTGGAGCATTGTGATGACAAGGGCATGGAGCATTCTAATTACAAGGGCCATGGAGCATTGTGATGTCAACGGCATGGAGCATTGTGATGACAGGGTTCTTGGAGCATTGTGATGACAATGGTCATCAAGCATTGTGGTGACAGGGGTCAAAGAGCATTGTGATGAGAAAAACCATAGAGCATAGTGATGTCAGAGGCCATGGAACATTGTGATGACAAGGCCATGGACCATTGTTATGACAAGGGTCATGGAGCATTGTGATGACAAATGACGTGGAGCATTGTGATGACAAGTGTCATGGGGCATTTTGATGAGACTGGCATGGAGCATTATGATGACAAGAGTTCTGGAGCATTTTGATGACAAGCGCATGGAGCATTGTGATGACAGGGCCCATGGAACATTGTGATGAAAAGGACAGGGAACATTGTGATGAATGGGTTCATGGAGCATTGTGATGAAGGTGCCATGGAGCATTGAGATGACAGGCGTCATTAGGAATGGTGGTGACATTGGTCATGGATCATTGTGATGAAAGTGGTCATGGAGCAATATGATAACAGGGGCCATGGAGCATTGTGATGACAGGTGTATTGGAGCATTGTGATGAAAGTCGTCATGGATCATTGTGATGACATGTGCCCTGGAACACTGTGATGACACGGTTCATCGAGTATTGTGATGACAAGGGTCATAGCGAATTGTGATGACAGGTGTCATGGGGCCTTGTGATGACATTGATCATCTAGGAATTGTGATGAAAGGTATCATGGAGCACTGAGATGACTGGGGGAATGAACCATTGTTATGAAAATTGTCCTGGATTATCGTGATGACAGCAGTCAAGGAGAATTGTGATGACAGGGATTATGCAGCATTGTGTTGACAAGGGTATGGACTATTGTGATGACAATGGTCGTGGAGCAAAGTGATGTAAGTTTTCATGGAACATCGTGATGAAAAGTGCCTGGGAGCATTGTGACGATAAAGGCCGTTGAGCATTGTGATGACAAGTGTCATGGAGCATTGTAATGAAAGGTTTCATTGTGCACTGTGATGAAAAGGGGGATGGAGTATTGTGATGAAACTGGTCCTGGAGCATTGTGATAACAAATTCATGGAGCATTGTGATGACAGGCATCATGGAGCATTGTGATGACAAGTGTCATGCAATATTGTGCTGACACAGATCATGGAGCATTTTGATGAGAGTGGCCTTGGAAGACAGTGAGGCGAGACGTCATGGGGAATTAGGGTGACAGTGGTCAAGGAGCATTGTGATGAAAGTGTTCATGGAGCAATGCGATTATCAGGACAATGGAGCATTGTGAATACAAAGGCCATGGAACATTGAGATAACAGAGTTCATGGAGCATTGTGATGACAAGTGTCCTGGAACCTAGCGATGACACGGTTCATACAGCATTGAGATGTCCAGGGCCAAGGCGAATTGTGATGACACGTGTCATGGGGCCTTGTGATGACATTGGTCATCTTGCATTGTGATGACAGTTGTCATGTAGAATTTTGATTAAAGGTATCATGGAGCACTGTGATGACAAAGGACAAGGAATATTTTGATGACAAGGGTCATTGAGCAATGGGATGACACAGGAAAGGCGTATTATGATCACAAGTGTTCTGGAGCATTGTGATGACAAGGGCATGGAGCATTCTAATTACAAGGGCCATGGAGCATTGTGATGTCAACGGCATGGAGCATTGTGATGACAGGGTTCTTGGAGCATTGTGATGACAATGGTCATCAAGCATTGTGGTGACAGGGGTCAAAGAGCATTGTGATGAGAAAAACCATAGAGCATAGTGATGTCAGAGGCCATGGAACATTGTGATGACAAGGCCATGGACCATTGTTATGACAAGGGTCATGGAGCATTGTGATGACAAATGACGTGGAGCATTGTGATGACAAGTGTCATGGGGCATTTTGATGAGACTGGCATGGAGCATTATGATGACAAGAGTTCTGGAGCATTTTGATGACAAGCGCATGGAGCATTGTGATGAAAAGGACAGGGAACATTGTGATGAATGGGTTCATGGAGCATTGTGATGAAGGTGCCATGGAGCATTGAGATGACAGGCGTCATTAGGAATGGTGATGACATTGGTCATGGATCATTGTGATGAAAGTGATCATGGAGCAATATGATAACAGGGGCCATGGAGCATTGTGATGACAGGTGTATTGGAGCATTGTGATGAAAGTCGTCATGGATCATTGTGATGACATGTGCCCTGGAACACTGTGATGACACGGTTCATCGAGTATTGTGATGACAAGGGTCATAGCGAATTGTGATGACAGGTGTCATGGGGCCTTGTGATGACATTGATCATCTAGGAATTGTGATGAAAGGTATCATGGAGCACTGAGATGACTGGGGGAATGAACCATTGTTATGAAAATTGTCCTGGATTATCGTGATGACAGCAGTCAAGGAGAATTGTGATGACAGGGATTATGCAGCATTGTGTTGACAAGGGTATGGACTATTGTGATGACAATGGTCGTGGAGCAAAGTGATGTAAGTTTTCATGGAACATCGTGATGAAAAGTGCCTGGGAGCATTGTGACGATAAAGGCCGTTGAGCATTGTGATGACAAGTGTCATGGAGCATTGTAATGAAAGGTTTCATTGTGCACTGTGATGAAAAGGGGGATGGAGTATTGTGATGAAACTGGTCCTGGAGCATTGTGATAACAAATTCATGGAGCATTGTGATGACAGGCATCATGGAGCATTGTGATGACAAGTGTCATGCAATATTGTGCTGACACAGATCATGGAGCATTTTGATGAGAGTGGCCTTGGAAGACAGTGAGGCGAGACGTCATGGGGAATTAGGGTGACAGTGGTCAAGGAGCATTGTGATGAAAGTGTTCATGGAGCAATGCGATTATCAGGACAATGGAGCATTGTGAATACAAAGGCCATGGAACATTGAGATAACAGAGTTCATGGAGCATTGTGATGACAAGTGTCCTGGAACCTAGTGATGACACGGTTCATACAGCATTGAGATGTCCAGGGCCAAGGCGAATTGTGATGACACGTGTCATGGGGCCTTGTGATGACATTGGTCATCTTGCATTGTGATGACAGTTGTCATGTAGAATTTTGATTAAAGGTATCATGGAGCACTGTGATGACAAAGGACAAGGAATATTTTGATGACAAGGGTCATTGAGCAATGGGATGACACAGGAAAGGCGTATTATGATCACAAGTGTTCTGGAGCATTGTGATGACAAGGGCATGGAGCATTCTAATTACAAGGGCCATGGAGCATTGTGATGTCAACGGCATGGAGCATTGTGATGACAGGGTTCTTGGAGCATTGTGATGACAATGGTCATCAAGCATTGTGGTGACAGGGGTCAAAGAGCATTGTGATGAGAAAAACCATAGAGCATAGTGATGTCAGAGGCCATGGAACATTGTGATGACAAGGCCATGGACCATTGTTATGACAAGGGTCATGGAGCATTGTGATGACAAATGACGTGGAGCATTGTGATGACAAGTGTCATGGGGCATTTTGATGACACTGGCATGGAGCATTATGATGACAAGAGTTCTGGAGCATTTTGATGACAAGCGCATGGAGCATTGTGATGACAGGGCCCATGGAACATTGTGATGAAAAGGACAGGGAACATTGTGATGAATGGGTTCATGGAGCATTGTGATGAAGGTGCCATGGAGCATTGAGATGACAGGCGTCATTAGGAATGGTGATGACATTGGTCATGGATCATTGTGATGAAAGTGATCATGGAGCAATATGATAACAGGGGCCATGGAGCATTGTGATGACAGGTGTATTGGAGCATTGTGATGAAAGTCGTCATGGATCATTGTGATGACATGTGCCCTGGAACACTGTGATGACACGGTTCATCGAGTATTGTGATGACAAGGGTCATAGCGAATTGTGATGACAGGTGTCATGGGGCCTTGTGATGACATTGATCATCTAGGAATTGTGATGAAAGGTATCATGGAGCACTGAGATGACTGGGGGAATGAACCATTGTTATGAAAATTGTCCTGGATTATCGTGATGACAGCAGTCAAGGAGAATTGTGATGACAGGGATTATGCAGCATTGTGTTGACAAGGGTATGGACTATTGTGATGACAATGGTCGTGGAGCAAAGTGATGTAAGTTTTCATGGAACATCGTGATGAAAAGTGCCTGGGAGCATTGTGACGATAAAGGCCGTTGAGCATTGTGATGACAAGTGTCATGGAGCATTGTAATGAAAGGTTTCATTGTGCACTGTGATGAAAAGGGGGATGGAGTATTGTGATGAAACTGGTCCTGGAGCATTGTGATAACAAATTCATGGAGCATTGTGATGACAGGCATCATGGAGCATTGTGATGACAAGTGTCATGCAATATTGTGCTGACACAGATCATGGAGCATTTTGATGAGAGTGGCCTTGGAAGACAGTGAGGCGAGACGTCATGGGGAATTAGGGTGACAGTGGTCAAGGAGCATTGTGATGAAAGTGTTCATGGAGCAATGCGATTATCAGGACAATGGAGCATTGTGAATACAAAGGCCATGGAACATTGAGATAACAGAGTTCATGGAGCATTGTGATGACAAGTGTCCTGGAACCTAGTGATGACACGGTTCATACAGCATTGAGATGTCCAGGGCCAAGGCGAATTGTGATGACACGTGTCATGGGGCCTTGTGATGACATTGGTCATCTTGCATTGTGATGACAGTTGTCATGTAGAATTTTGATTAAAGGTATCATGGAGCACTGTGATGACAAAGGACAAGGAATATTTTGATGACAAGGGTCATTGAGCAATGGGATGACACAGGAAAGGCGTATTATGATCACAAGTGTTCTGGAGCATTGTGATGACAAGGGCATGGAGCATTCTAATTACAAGGGCCATGGAGCATTGTGATGTCAACGGCATGGAGCATTGTGATGACAGGGTTCTTGGAGCATTGTGATGACAATGGTCATCAAGCATTGTGGTGACAGGGGTCAAAGAGCATTGTGATGAGAAAAACCATAGAGCATAGTGATGTCAGAGGCCATGGAACATTGTGATGACAAGGCCATGGACCATTGTTATGACAAGGGTCATGGAGCATTGTGATGACAAATGACGTGGAGCATTGTGATGACAAGTGTCATGGGGCATTTTGATGAGACTGGCATGGAGCATTATGATGACAAGAGTTCTGGAGCATTTTGATGACAAGCGCATGGAGCATTGTGATGAAAAGGACAGGGAACATTGTGATGAATGGGTTCATGGAGCATTGTGATGAAGGTGCCATGGAGCATTGAGATGACAGGCGTCATTAGGAATGGTGATGACATTGGTCATGGATCATTGTGATGAAAGTGATCATGGAGCAATATGATAACAGGGGCCATGGAGCATTGTGATGACAGGTGTATTGGAGCATTGTGATGAAAGTCGTCATGGATCATTGTGATGACATGTGCCCTGGAACACTGTGATGACACGGTTCATCGAGTATTGTGATGACAAGGGTCATAGCGAATTGTGATGACAGGTGTCATGGGGCCTTGTGATGACATTGATCATCTAGGAATTGTGATGAAAGGTATCATGGAGCACTGAGATGACTGGGGGAATGAACCATTGTTATGAAAATTGTCCTGGATTATCGTGATGACAGCAGTCAAGGAGAATTGTGATGACAGGGATTATGCAGCATTGTGTTGACAAGGGTATGGACTATTGTGATGACAATGGTCGTGGAGCAAAGTGATGTAAGTTTTCATGGAACATCGTGATGAAAAGTGCCTGGGAGCATTGTGACGATAAAGGCCGTTGAGCATTGTGATGACAAGTGTCATGGAGCATTGTAATGAAAGGTTTCATTGTGCACTGTGATGAAAAGGGGGATGGAGTATTGTGATGAAACTGGTCCTGGAGCATTGTGATAACAAATTCATGGAGCATTGTGATGACAGGCATCATGGAGCATTGTGATGACAAGTGTCATGCAATATTGTGCTGACACAGATCATGGAGCATTTTGATGAGAGTGGCCTTGGAAGACAGTGAGGCGAGACGTCATGGGGAATTAGGGTGACAGTGGTCAAGGAGCATTGTGATGAAAGTGTTCATGGAGCAATGCGATTATCAGGACAATGGAGCATTGTGAATACAAAGGCCATGGAACATTGAGATAACAGAGTTCATGGAGCATTGTGATGACAAGTGTCCTGGAACCTAGCGATGACACGGTTCATACAGCATTGAGATGTCCAGGGCCAAGGCGAATTGTGATGACACGTGTCATGGGGCCTTGTGATGACATTGGTCATCTTGCACTGTGATGACAGTTGTCATGTAGAATTTTGATTAAAGGTATCATGGAGCACTGTGATGACAAAGGACAAGGAATATTTTGATGACAAGGGTCATTGAGCAATGGGATGACACAGGAAAGGCGTATTATGATCACAAGTGTTCTGGAGCATTGTGATGACAAGGGCATGGAGCATTCTAATTACAAGGGCCATGGAGCATTGTGATGTCAACGGCATGGAGCATTGTGATGACAGGGTTCTTGGAGCATTGTGATGACAATGGTCATCAAGCATTGTGGTGACAGGGGTCAAAGAGCATTGTGATGAGAAAAACCATAGAGCATAGTGATGTCAGAGGCCATGGAACATTGTGATGACAAGGCCATGGACCATTGTTATGACAAGGGTCATGGAGCATTGTGATGACAAATGACGTGGAGCATTGTGATGACAAGTGTCATGGGGCATTTTGATGAGACTGGCATGGAGCATTATGATGACAAGAGTTCTGGAGCATTTTGATGACAAGCGCATGGAGCATTGTGATGACAGGGCCCATGGAACATTGTGATGAAAAGGACAGGGAACATTGTGATGAATGGGTTCATGGAGCATTGTGATGAAGGTGCCATGGAGCATTGAGATGACAGGCGTCATTAGGAATGGTGGTGACATTGGTCATGGATCATTGTGATGAAAGTGATCATGGAGCAATATGATAACAGGGGCCATGGAGCATTGTGATGACAGGTGTATTGGAGCATTGTGATGAAAGTCGTCATGGATCATTGTGATGACATGTGCCCTGGAACACTGTGATGACACGGTTCATCGAGTATTGTGATGACAAGGGTCATAGCGAATTGTGATGACAGGTGTCATGGGGCCTTGTGATGACATTGATCATCTAGGAATTGTGATGAAAGGTATCATGGAGCACTGAGATGACTGGGGGAATGAACCATTGTTATGAAAATTGTCCTGGATTATCGTGATGACAGCAGTCAAGGAGAATTGTGATGACAGGGATTATGCAGCATTGTGTTGACAAGGGTATGGACTATTGTGATGACAATGGTCGTGGAGCAAAGTGATGTAAGTTTTCATGGAACATCGTGATGAAAAGTGCCTGGGAGCATTGTGACGATAAAGGCCGTTGAGCATTGTGATGACAAGTGTCATGGAGCATTGTAATGAAAGGTTTCATTGTGCACTGTGATGAAAAGGGGGATGAAGTATTGTGATGAAACTGGTCCTGGAGCATTGTGATAACAAATTCATGGAGCATTGTGATGACAGGCATCATGGAGCATTGTGATGACAAGTGTCATGCAATATTGTGCTGACACAGATCATGGAGCATTTTGATGAGAGTGGCCTTGGAAGACAGTGAGGCGAGACGTCATGGGGAATTAGGGTGACAGTGGTCAAGGAGCATTGTGATGAAAGTGTTCATGGAGCAATGCGATTATCAGGACAATGGAGCATTGTGAATACAAAGGCCATGGAACATTGAGATAACAGAGTTCATGGAGCATTGTGATGACAAGTGTCCTGGAACCTAGTGATGACACGGTTCATACAGCATTGAGATGTCCAGGGCCAAGGCGAATTGTGATGACACGTGTCATGGGGCCTTGTGATGACATTGGTCATCTTGCATTGTGATGACAGTTGTCATGTAGAATTTTGATTAAAGGTATCATGGAGCACTGTGATGACAAAGGACAAGGAATATTTTGATGACAAGGGTCATTGAGCAATGGGATGACACAGGAAAGGCGTATTATGATCACAAGTGTTCTGGAGCATTGTGATGACAAGGGCATGGAGCATTCTAATTACAAGGGCCATGGAGCATTGTGATGTCAACGGCATGGAGCATTGTGATGACAGGGTTCTTGGAGCATTGTGATGACAATGGTCATCAAGCATTGTGGTGACAGGGGTCAAAGAGCATTGTGATGAGAAAAACCATAGAGCATAGTGATGTCAGAGGCCATGGAACATTGTGATGACAAGGCCATGGACCATTGTTATGACAAGGGTCATGGAGCATTGTGATGACAAATGACGTGGAGCATTGTGATGACAAGTGTCATGGGGCATTTTGATGAGACTGGCATGGAGCATTATGATGACAAGAGTTCTGGAGCATTTTGATGACAAGCGCATGGAGCATTGTGATGAAAAGGACAGGGAACATTGTGATGAATGGGTTCATAGAGCATTGTGATGAAGGTGCCATGGAGCATTGAGATGACAGGCGTCATTAGGAATGGTGATGACATTGGTCATGGATCATTGTGATGAAAGTGATCATGGAGCAATATGATAACAGGGGCCATGGAGCATTGTGATGACAGGTGTATTGGAGCATTGTGATGAAAGTCGTCATGGATCATTGTGATGACATGTGCCCTGGAACACTGTGATGACACGGTTCATCGAGTATTGTGATGACAAGGGTCATAGCGAATTGTGATGACAGGTGTCATGGGGCCTTGTGATGACATTGATCATCTAGGAATTGTGATGAAAGGTATCATGGAGCACTGAGATGACTGGGGGAATGAACCATTGTTATGAAAATTGTCCTGGATTATCGTGATGACAGCAGTCAAGGAGAATTGTGATGACAGGGATTATGCAGCATTGTGTTGACAAGGGTATGGACTATTGTGATGACAATGGTCGTGGAGCAAAGTGATGTAAGTTTTCATGGAACATCGTGATGAAAAGTGCCTGGGAGCATTGTGACGATAAAGGCCGTTGAGCATTGTGATGACAAGTGTCATGGAGCATTGTAATGAAAGGTTTCATTGTGCACTGTGATGAAAAGGGGGATGGAGTATTGTGATGAAACTGGTCCTGGAGCATTGTGATAACAAATTCATGGAGCATTGTGATGACAGGCATCATGGAGCATTGTGATGACAAGTGTCATGCAATATTGTGCTGACACAGATCATGGAGCATTTTGATGAGAGTGGCCTTGGAAGACAGTGAGGCGAGACGTCATGGGGAATTAGGGTGACAGTGGTCAAGGAGCATTGTGATGAAAGTGTTCATGGAGCAATGCGATTATCAGGACAATGGAGCATTGTGAATACAAAGGCCATGGAACATTGAGATAACAGAGTTCATGGAGCATTGTGATGACAAGTGTCCTGGAACCTAGCGATGACACGGTTCATACAGCATTGAGATGTCCAGGGCCAAGGCGAATTGTGATGACACGTGTCATGGGGCCTTGTGATGACATTGGTCATCTTGCATTGTGATGACAGTTGTCATGTAGAATTTTGATTAAAGGTATCATGGAGCACTGTGATGACAAAGGACAAGGAATATTTTGATGACAAGGGTCATTGAGCAATGGGATGACACAGGAAAGGCGTATTATGATCACAAGTGTTCTGGAGCATTGTGATGACAAGGGCATGGAGCATTCTAATTACAAGGGCCATGGAGCATTGTGATGTCAACGGCATGGAGCATTGTGATGACAGGGTTCTTGGAGCATTGTGATGACAATGGTCATCAAGCATTGTGGTGACAGGGGTCAAAGAGCATTGTGATGAGAAAAACCATAGAGCATAGTGATGTCAGAGGCCATGGAACATTGTGATGACAAGGCCATGGACCATTGTTATGACAAGGGTCATGGAGCATTGTGATGACAAATGACGTGGAGCATTGTGATGACAAGTGTCATGGGGCATTTTGATGAGACTGGCATGGAGCATTATGATGACAAGAGTTCTGGAGCATTTTGATGACAAGCGCATGGAGCATTGTGATGAAAAGGACAGGGAACATTGTGATGAATGGGTTCATGGAGCATTGTGATGAAGGTGCCATGGAGCATTGAGATGACAGGCGTCATTAGGAATGGTGATGACATTGGTCATGGATCATTGTGATGAAAGTGATCATGGAGCAATATGATAACAGGGGCCATGGAGCATTGTGATGACAGGTGTATTGGAGCATTGTGATGAAAGTCGTCATGGATCATTGTGATGACATGTGCCCTGGAACACTGTGATGACACGGTTCATCGAGTATTGTGATGACAAGGGTCATAGCGAATTGTGATGACAGGTGTCATGGGGCCTTGTGATGACATTGATCATCTAGGAATTGTGATGAAAGGTATCATGGAGCACTGAGATGACTGGGGGAATGAACCATTGTTATGAAAATTGTCCTGGATTATCGTGATGACAGCAGTCAAGGAGAATTGTGATGACAGGGATTATGCAGCATTGTGTTGACAAGGGTATGGACTATTGTGATGACAATGGTCGTGGAGCAAAGTGATGTAAGTTTTCATGGAACATCGTGATGAAAAGTGCCTGGGAGCATTGTGACGATAAAGGCCGTTGAGCATTGTGATGACAAGTGTCATGGAGCATTGTAATGAAAGGTTTCATTGTGCACTGTGATGAAAAGGGGGATGGAGTATTGTGATGAAACTGGTCCTGGAGCATTGTGATAACAAATTCATGGAGCATTGTGATGACAGGCATCATGGAGCATTGTGATGACAAGTGTCATGCAATATTGTGCTGACACAGATCATGGAGCATTTTGATGAGAGTGGCCTTGGAAGACAGTGAGGCGAGACGTCATGGGGAATTAGGGTGACAGTGGTCAAGGAGCATTGTGATGAAAGTGTTCATGGAGCAATGCGATTATCAGGACAATGGAGCATTGTGAATACAAAGGCCATGGAACATTGAGATAACAGAGTTCATGGAGCATTGTGATGACAAGTGTCCTGGAACCTAGTGATGACACGGTTCATACAGCATTGAGATGTCCAGGGCCAAGGCGAATTGTGATGACACGTGTCATGGGGCCTTGTGATGACATTGGTCATCTTGCATTGTGATGACAGTTGTCATGTAGAATTTTGATTAAAGGTATCATGGAGCACTGTGATGACAAAGGACAAGGAATATTTTGATGACAAGGGTCATTGAGCAATGGGATGACACAGGAAAGGCGTATTATGATCACAAGTGTTCTGGAGCATTGTGATGACAAGGGCATGGAGCATTCTAATTACAAGGGCCATGGAGCATTGTGATGTCAACGGCATGGAGCATTGTGATGACAGGGTTCTTGGAGCATTGTGATGACAATGGTCATCAAGCATTGTGGTGACAGGGGTCAAAGAGCATTGTGATGAGAAAAACCATAGAGCATAGTGATGTCAGAGGCCATGGAACATTGTGATGACAAGGCCATGGACCATTGTTATGACAAGGGTCATGGAGCATTGTGATGACAAATGACGTGGAGCATTGTGATGACAAGTGTCATGGGGCATTTTGATGACACTGGCATGGAGCATTATGATGACAAGAGTTCTGGAGCATTTTGATGACAAGCGCATGGAGCATTGTGATGACAGGGCCCATGGAACATTGTGATGAAAAGGACAGGGAACATTGTGATGAATGGGTTCATGGAGCATTGTGATGAAGGTGCCATGGAGCATTGAGATGACAGGCGTCATTAGGAATGGTGATGACATTGGTCATGGATCATTGTGATGAAAGTGATCATGGAGCAATATGATAACAGGGGCCATGGAGCATTGTGATGACAGGTGTATTGGAGCATTGTGATGAAAGTCGTCATGGATCATTGTGATGACATGTGCCCTGGAACACTGTGATGACACGGTTCATCGAGTATTGTGATGACAAGGGTCATAGCGAATTGTGATGACAGGTGTCATGGGGCCTTGTGATGACATTGATCATCTAGGAATTGTGATGAAAGGTATCATGGAGCACTGAGATGACTGGGGGAATGAACCATTGTTATGAAAATTGTCCTGGATTATCGTGATGACAGCAGTCAAGGAGAATTGTGATGACAGGGATTATGCAGCATTGTGTTGACAAGGGTATGGACTATTGTGATGACAATGGTCGTGGAGCAAAGTGATGTAAGTTTTCATGGAACATCGTGATGAAAAGTGCCTGGGAGCATTGTGACGATAAAGGCCGTTGAGCATTGTGATGACAAGTGTCATGGAGCATTGTAATGAAAGGTTTCATTGTGCACTGTGATGAAAAGGGGGATGGAGTATTGTGATGAAACTGGTCCTGGAGCATTGTGATAACAAATTCATGGAGCATTGTGATGACAGGCATCATGGAGCATTGTGATGACAAGTGTCATGCAATATTGTGCTGACACAGATCATGGAGCATTTTGATGAGAGTGGCCTTGGAAGACAGTGAGGCGAGACGTCATGGGGAATTAGGGTGACAGTGGTCAAGGAGCATTGTGATGAAAGTGTTCATGGAGCAATGCGATTATCAGGACAATGGAGCATTGTGAATACAAAGGCCATGGAACATTGAGATAACAGAGTTCATGGAGCATTGTGATGACAAGTGTCCTGGAACCTAGTGATGACACGGTTCATACAGCATTGAGATGTCCAGGGCCAAGGCGAATTGTGATGACACGTGTCATGGGGCCTTGTGATGACATTGGTCATCTTGCATTGTGATGACAGTTGTCATGTAGAATTTTGATTAAAGGTATCATGGAGCACTGTGATGACAAAGGACAAGGAATATTTTGATGACAAGGGTCATTGAGCAATGGGATGACACAGGAAAGGCGTATTATGATCACAAGTGTTCTGGAGCATTGTGATGACAAGGGCATGGAGCATTCTAATTACAAGGGCCATGGAGCATTGTGATGTCAACGGCATGGAGCATTGTGATGACAGGGTTCTTGGAGCATTGTGATGACAATGGTCATCAAGCATTGTGGTGACAGGGGTCAAAGAGCATTGTGATGAGAAAAACCATAGAGCATAGTGATGTCAGAGGCCATGGAACATTGTGATGACAAGGCCATGGACCATTGTTATGACAAGGGTCATGGAGCATTGTGATGACAAATGACGTGGAGCATTGTGATGACAAGTGTCATGGGGCATTTTGATGAGACTGGCATGGAGCATTATGATGACAAGAGTTCTGGAGCATTTTGATGACAAGCGCATGGAGCATTGTGATGAAAAGGACAGGGAACATTGTGATGAATGGGTTCATGGAGCATTGTGATGAAGGTGCCATGGAGCATTGAGATGACAGGCGTCATTAGGAATGGTGATGACATTGGTCATGGATCATTGTGATGAAAGTGATCATGGAGCAATATGATAACAGGGGCCATGGAGCATTGTGATGACAGGTGTATTGGAGCATTGTGATGAAAGTCGTCATGGATCATTGTGATGACATGTGCCCTGGAACACTGTGATGACACGGTTCATCGAGTATTGTGATGACAAGGGTCATAGCGAATTGTGATGACAGGTGTCATGGGGCCTTGTGATGACATTGATCATCTAGGAATTGTGATGAAAGGTATCATGGAGCACTGAGATGACTGGGGGAATGAACCATTGTTATGAAAATTGTCCTGGATTATCGTGATGACAGCAGTCAAGGAGAATTGTGATGACAGGGATTATGCAGCATTGTGTTGACAAGGGTATGGACTATTGTGATGACAATGGTCGTGGAGCAAAGTGATGTAAGTTTTCATGGAACATCGTGATGAAAAGTGCCTGGGAGCATTGTGACGATAAAGGCCGTTGAGCATTGTGATGACAAGTGTCATGGAGCATTGTAATGAAAGGTTTCATTGTGCACTGTGATGAAAAGGGGGATGGAGTATTGTGATGAAACTGGTCCTGGAGCATTGTGATAACAAATTCATGGAGCATTGTGATGACAGGCATCATGGAGCATTGTGATGACAAGTGTCATGCAATATTGTGCTGACACAGATCATGGAGCATTTTGATGAGAGTGGCCTTGGAAGACAGTGAGGCGAGACGTCATGGGGAATTAGGGTGACAGTGGTCAAGGAGCATTGTGATGAAAGTGTTCATGGAGCAATGCGATTATCAGGACAATGGAGCATTGTGAATACAAAGGCCATGGAACATTGAGATAACAGAGTTCATGGAGCATTGTGATGACAAGTGTCCTGGAACCTAGTGATGACACGGTTCATACAGCATTGAGATGTCCAGGGCCAAGGCGAATTGTGATGACACGTGTCATGGGGCCTTGTGATGACATTGGTCATCTTGCATTGTGATGACAGTTGTCATGTAGAATTTTGATTAAAGGTATCATGGAGCACTGTGATGACAAAGGACAAGGAATATTTTGATGACAAGGGTCATTGAGCAATGGGATGACACAGGAAAGGCGTATTATGATCACAAGTGTTCTGGAGCATTGTGATGACAAGGGCATGGAGCATTCTAATTACAAGGGCCATGGAGCATTGTGATGTCAACGGCATGGAGCATTGTGATGACAGGGTTCTTGGAGCATTGTGATGACAATGGTCATCAAGCATTGTGGTGACAGGGGTCAAAGAGCATTGTGATGAGAAAAACCATAGAGCATAGTGATGTCAGAGGCCATGGAACATTGTGATGACAAGGCCATGGACCATTGTTATGACAAGGGTCATGGAGCATTGTGATGACAAATGACGTGGAGCATTGTGATGACAAGTGTCATGGGGCATTTTGATGAGACTGGCATGGAGCATTATGATGACAAGAGTTCTGGAGCATTTTGATGACAAGCGCATGGAGCATTGTGATGAAAAGGACAGGGAACATTGTGATGAATGGGTTCATGGAGCATTGTGATGAAGGTGCCATGGAGCATTGAGATGACAGGCGTCATTAGGAATGGTGATGACATTGGTCATGGATCATTGTGATGAAAGTGATCATGGAGCAATATGATAACAGGGGCCATGGAGCATTGTGATGACAGGTGTATTGGAGCATTGTGATGAAAGTCGTCATGGATCATTGTGATGACATGTGCCCTGGAACACTGTGATGACACGGTTCATCGAGTATTGTGATGACAAGGGTCATAGCGAATTGTGATGACAGGTGTCATGGGGCCTTGTGATGACATTGATCATCTAGGAATTGTGATGAAAGGTATCATGGAGCACTGAGATGACTGGGGGAATGAACCATTGTTATGAAAATTGTCCTGGATTATCGTGATGACAGCAGTCAAGGAGAATTGTGATGACAGGGATTATGCAGCATTGTGTTGACAAGGGTATGGACTATTGTGATGACAATGGTCGTGGAGCAAAGTGATGTAAGTTTTCATGGAACATCGTGATGAAAAGTGCCTGGGAGCATTGTGACGATAAAGGCCGTTGAGCATTGTGATGACAAGTGTCATGGAGCATTGTAATGAAAGGTTTCATTGTGCACTGTGATGAAAAGGGGGATGGAGTATTGTGATGAAACTGGTCCTGGAGCATTGTGATAACAAATTCATGGAGCATTGTGATGACAGGCATCATGGAGCATTGTGATGACAAGTGTCATGCAATATTGTGCTGACACAGATCATGGAGCATTTTGATGAGAGTGGCCTTGGAAGACAGTGAGGCGAGACGTCATGGGGAATTAGGGTGACAGTGGTCAAGGAGCATTGTGATGAAAGTGTTCATGGAGCAATGCGATTATCAGGACAATGGAGCATTGTGAATACAAAGGCCATGGAACATTGAGATAACAGAGTTCATGGAGCATTGTGATGACAAGTGTCCTGGAACCTAGCGATGACACGGTTCATACAGCATTGAGATGTCCAGGGCCAAGGCGAATTGTGATGACACGTGTCATGGGGCCTTGTGATGACATTGGTCATCTTGCACTGTGATGACAGTTGTCATGTAGAATTTTGATTAAAGGTATCATGGAGCACTGTGATGACAAAGGACAAGGAATATTTTGATGACAAGGGTCATTGAGCAATGGGATGACACAGGAAAGGCGTATTATGATCACAAGTGTTCTGGAGCATTGTGATGACAAGGGCATGGAGCATTCTAATTACAAGGGCCATGGAGCATTGTGATGTCAACGGCATGGAGCATTGTGATGACAGGGTTCTTGGAGCATTGTGATGACAATGGTCATCAAGCATTGTGGTGACAGGGGTCAAAGAGCATTGTGATGAGAAAAACCATAGAGCATAGTGATGTCAGAGGCCATGGAACATTGTGATGACAAGGCCATGGACCATTGTTATGACAAGGGTCATGGAGCATTGTGATGACAAATGACGTGGAGCATTGTGATGACAAGTGTCATGGGGCATTTTGATGAGACTGGCATGGAGCATTATGATGACAAGAGTTCTGGAGCATTTTGATGACAAGCGCATGGAGCATTGTGATGACAGGGCCCATGGAACATTGTGATGAAAAGGACAGGGAACATTGTGATGAATGGGTTCATGGAGCATTGTGATGAAGGTGCCATGGAGCATTGAGATGACAGGCGTCATTAGGAATGGTGGTGACATTGGTCATGGATCATTGTGATGAAAGTGATCATGGAGCAATATGATAACAGGGGCCATGGAGCATTGTGATGACAGGTGTATTGGAGCATTGTGATGAAAGTCGTCATGGATCATTGTGATGACATGTGCCCTGGAACACTGTGATGACACGGTTCATCGAGTATTGTGATGACAAGGGTCATAGCGAATTGTGATGACAGGTGTCATGGGGCCTTGTGATGACATTGATCATCTAGGAATTGTGATGAAAGGTATCATGGAGCACTGAGATGACTGGGGGAATGAACCATTGTTATGAAAATTGTCCTGGATTATCATGATGACAGCAGTCAAGGAGAATTGTGATGACAGGGATTATGCAGCATTGTGTTGACAAGGGTATGGACTATTGTGATGACAATGGTCGTGGAGCAAAGTGATGTAAGTTTTCATGGAACATCGTGATGAAAAGTGCCTGGGAGCATTGTGACGATAAAGGCCGTTGAGCATTGTGATGACAAGTGTCATGGAGCATTGTAATGAAAGGTTTCATTGTGCACTGTGATGAAAAGGGGGATGGAGTATTGTGATGAAACTGGTCCTGGAGCATTGTGATAACAAATTCATGGAGCATTGTGATGACAGGCATCATGGAGCATTGTGATGACAAGTGTCATGCAATATTGTGCTGACACAGATCATGGAGCATTTTGATGAGAGTGGCCTTGGAAGACAGTGAGGCGAGACGTCATGGGGAATTAGGGTGACAGTGGTCAAGGAGCATTGTGATGAAAGTGTTCATGGAGCAATGCGATTATCAGGACAATGGAGCATTGTGAATACAAAGGCCATGGAACATTGAGATAACAGAGTTCATGGAGCATTGTGATGACAAGTGTCCTGGAACCTAGTGATGACACGGTTCATACAGCATTGAGATGTCCAGGGCCAAGGCGAATTGTGATGACACGTGTCATGGGGCCTTGTGATGACATTGGTCATCTTGCATTGTGATGACAGTTGTCATGTAGAATTTTGATTAAAGGTATCATGGAGCACTGTGATGACAAAGGACAAGGAATATTTTGATGACAAGGGTCATTGAGCAATGGGATGACACAGGAAAGGCGTATTATGATCACAAGTGTTCTGGAGCATTGTGATGACAAGGGCATGGAGCATTCTAATTACAAGGGCCATGGAGCATTGTGATGTCAACGGCATGGAGCATTGTGATGACAGGGTTCTTGGAGCATTGTGATGACAATGGTCATCAAGCATTGTGGTGACAGGGGTCAAAGAGCATTGTGATGAGAAAAACCATAGAGCATAGTGATGTCAGAGGCCATGGAACATTGTGATGACAAGGCCATGGACCATTGTTATGACAAGGGTCATGGAGCATTGTGATGACAAATGACGTGGAGCATTGTGATGACAAGTGTCATGGGGCATTTTGATGAGACTGGCATGGAGCATTATGATGACAAGAGTTCTGGAGCATTTTGATGACAAGCGCATTGAGCATTGTGATGAAAAGGACAGGGAACATTGTGATGAATGGGTTCATAGAGCATTGTGATGAAGGTGCCATGGAGCATTGAGATGACAGGCGTCATTAGGAATGGTGATGACATTGGTCATGGATCATTGTGATGAAAGTGATCATGGAGCAATATGATAACAGGGGCCATGGAGCATTGTGATGACAGGTGTATTGGAGCATTGTGATGAAAGTCGTCATGGATCATTGTGATGACATGTGCCCTGGAACACTGTGATGACACGGTTCATCGAGTATTGTGATGACAAGGGTCATAGCGAATTGTGATGACAGGTGTCATGGGGCCTTGTGATGACATTGATCATCTAGGAATTGTGATGAAAGGTATCATGGAGCACTGAGATGACTGGGGGAATGAACCATTGTTATGAAAATTGTCCTGGATTATCGTGATGACAGCAGTCAAGGAGAATTGTGATGACAGGGATTATGCAGCATTGTGTTG
>NW_028124412.1:0-57000 GCF_965194825.1 Balaenoptera physalus | reverse complement strand
CAAACCGATTTCATGTTCCCAGGCAACAGGGTACCAGAATCCAAACCGATATCATTTTCCAAGGCCACAGGATGCCACAATCTAACATCAGTCATGTTTCCAGGCCAATGGTTTCCAGAATCAAACCGCGGTCATATTCCCAGGCTACATGGTTCCAGAATCAAACCTCAGTCGTGTTCGCAGGACCCAGGGTCCCAGAATAAAACCTCAGTCATGTTCCCTGGACACAGGTTTCAAAAATAAAATTCCAGTCATATTCCTAGGCCACAGGGTTCCACAATTAAACCTCAGTCATATTCCCAGGCCAGAGGGTTCCACAATAAAACCTCAGTCCTATTGCCAGGCCACGGTTCCACCATCAAGCCTCAGTCATGTTCGCAGGCCACAAGGTTCCACCATCAAACCTCAGTCTTGTTCCCAGGAAACAGGATACCAGAATCAAACCAATGACATGTTCCCACGCCACGGGGTTCCAGTATCAGGCCTCAGTCATGTTCCCAGTGCACCGGGTTCCACCATCATACCTCAGTCATGTTGCCAGTCCACAGCTTTCTGCTATCAAACCACAGTCAAGTTCCCAGGCCACAGGGTTCCAGAATCAAGCCTCAGTCATCGTGACAGGACACAGGGTACCACCATCAAACCTCAGTCATGTTCCCAGGCCACAGGGTTCCTCCATCAAACCTCAATCATCTTCCCAGGACACAGGGTTCCAGAATCAAGCCAATGTCAATTTCCCAGGCCATGGTTTTCCATTACCAGGCCACAGTCATGTTTCCAGGGCACAGAGTTCCACAATCAAACCTCAGTCATGTTGCAGTCCACAGGTTTCTGCCATCAAACCTCACTCAAGTTCCCAGGCCACAGGGTCCCAGAATCAAGCGTCAGTAATTTTGCCAGGCCAGAGTGTTCCACCATCAAACCTCAGTCATGATCCCAGGCCACATATTTCCACAATGAAACCTCAGACACTTTCCCAGGCCACAGGTTTCCAGAATCAAACCTCAGTCATATTCCCAGTCTACATGGTTCCAGAATCAAACCTCAGTCGTGTTCCCAGGACTCAGGGTTCCAGAATAAAACCTCAGTCATATTCCCTGGACACAGGTTTCAAAAATAAAATCCCAGTCATTTTCCAAGGCCACACGGTTCCACAATTAAACCTCAGTCATATTCCCAGGACAGAGGGTTCCACAATCAAACCTCAGTCCTATTGCCAGGCCACGGTTCCACCATCAAGCCTCAGTCATGTTGCCAGGCCACAGTGTTCAACCATCAAACCTCAGTCATGTTCCCAGGAAACAGGGTTCAAGAATCAAACCAATGGCATGTTCCCACGCCACAAGGTTCCAGTATCAGGCCTCAGTCATGTTCCCAGTGCACAGGGTTCAACCATCAAACCTCAGTCAAGTTCCCAGGCCACAGGTTTCCAGAATCAAGCCTCAGTCATGTTGCCAGGCCACAGGGTACCACCATCAAACCTCAGTCATGTTCCCAGGCCACAGGGTTCCTCCATCAAAGCTCAATCATGTTCCCAGGAAACAGGGTTTCAGAATCAAACCAATGTCAAGTTCCCAGGCCATGGGTTTCCAGTACCAGGCCACAGTCATGTTTCCAGGGCACAGGGTTCCACAATCAAACCTCAGTCATGTGGGCAGTCCACAGATTTCTGCCATCAAACCTCAGTCAATTGCCCAGGCCACAGGGTTCCAGAATTAAGCCTCAGTCATGTTGGCAGGCAACAGGTTTCCACCATCAAACCTCAGACATGTCCCCAGGCCACAGGGTTCCAGAATCAAACCGTTCTCATATTCCAAGGCCACAGGGATCCAGAATCCACCGATGTCATGTTCCCAGGCCACAGGGTTCCAGAATCAATCCTCAGTTATGTTCCCAGTCTACAGGGTTCCAGAATAAAATCTCAGTCCTGTTCCCAGTCCACAGGGTTCCAGAACCAAGGCTCAGGAAAGATCCTAGCGCACACTTTCCCACAATCTAAACAGATGTCATGTTTCCAGGTCACAGTTTTCCAAAATAATGCCTCAGGCATGTTTGCAGGCCACAGGGATCCAGAATCAAACCTCAATCATATTGCCAGGCCGCAGGGCACCACCATCAAACCTCAGTCATATTCCCAGGCCACAGGTTTCCAGAATCAAACCGATTGCATGTTCCAAGGCAACAGTGTATCAGAATCCAAACCGATGTCATGTTACCAGGCCACAGGATTACACAATCTAAAATCAGTCATGTTCCCAGGCCAATGGTTTCCAGAATCAAACCTCAGTCATATTCCCAGGCCACAGGGTTTCAGAATCAAACCACAGTCATGTTCCCAGGCAAGAGTGTTCCACAATCAAACCTCAGTCATCTTCCCAGGACACAGGTGTCCAGATTCAAACAACAGTCATGTTCCCAGGCCAAAGGGTTCCACAATCAAACCTGAGTCATGTTCCCAGGCCACAGCGTTACAGAACCCAACCAATGTCATGTTCCCAGGCCACAGGGTTCCTGAAGTAAACCTCAGTCTTTTTCACAGAAGACAGGTTTCCAGAATCAACCCGATATCATGTTCCCTGGCTACAGTCTTCTAGAATCAAACCTCAGAGATGTTGCCAGGCCCCAGGTTTGCAGCATCAAACCTCAGACATGTTCCCAGGCCACAGGTTTCCATAATCCACCGATGAAATGTTCTCAGGCCACAGGGTTCCAGAATCACGCCTCAGTCATGTTCCCAGGCCACAGGGTTCCAGAATCAAGCCTCAGTCATGATGAAAGGCCACAGGGTACAAACATCAAACCTCAGTCATGTTCCCAGGCCACAGGTTTCCTCCATCAAAACTCAATCATGTTCCCAGGACACAGGGTTCCAGAATCAAGCCTCAGTTATTTTGCCAGGCAAGAGTGTTCCACCATCAAACCTCAGTCATGATCCCAGGCCACATGTTTCCACAATGAAACCTCAGACATTTTCCCAGGACACAGGTTTCCAGAATCAAACCTCAGTCATATTCCCAGGACACATGGTTCCAGAATCAAACCTCAGTCATGTTTGCAGCCCACAAGTTTCAACAGTCCAATCTCAGTCATGTTCCCAGGCCACAAGGTTCCAAATTCAAACCACAGTCATATTCCCAGGCCAGAGGTTTCCACAATCAAACCTCAGCCATGTTCCCAAGCCACAGGGTCCCAGAATACAATCGATGTCATGTTCCCAGGCCACAGGGTTCCAGAAGCAAACCTCAGTCTTGTTCCCAGCACACAGGTTTCCAGAATAAACCTGATATCATGTTCCCTGGGCACAGTCTTCCAGAACCAAGCCTCAGACATATTCCCAGGTCGAAGGGTTCCAGAATCAAACCGTTCTCATGTTCCCAGGCCAAAGGGTTCCAGAATCCACCAATGTCATGTTCCCAGGCCACAGGGTTCCTGAATCAATCCTCAGTTATGTTCCCAGGCTACAGGGTTCCAGAATAAAACCTCAGTCATGTTCCCAGGCCACACAGTTCCAGAAACAAGGTTCAGTCAGGTTCCCATTGCACAGTATTCCACAATCTCAACAGATGTCATATTCCCAGGCCACAGGTTTCCAGAATCACGACTCAGTCATGTTCCCAGGCCACAGGGATCCACAATCAAAACTCAGTCATGTTGCCAGGCCATAGGGTACCACCAGCAAACCTCTGTCATATTCCCAGGCCACAGATTTCCGGAATCAAACCGATTTCATGTTCCCAGGCAATAGGGTACCAGAATACAAACCGATGTCATGTTCCAAGGCTACAGGATGCCTCAATCTAATATCAGTCATGTTCCCAGGACAATGGTTTCCAAAATCAATCCTCAGTCATATTCCTAGGCCACATGGTTCCAGAATCAAACCTCAGTCATATTCCCAGGACACACGGTTCCAGAATCAAACCTCAGTCATGTTCACAGGAGACAGGTTTCAACAATCAAACCCCAGTCATGTTCCCAGCACACAGGTGTCCATAATCAAACCTCAGTAATGTTCCCAGGGAACAGGCTTCCAGAAAGAAATCTCAGTCATGTTCCCAGGCCACAGGGTTCCAGATTCAAACCACAGTCATGTTCCCAGGCCAGAGGGTTCCACAATCAAACCTCAGCCATGTTCCCAGGCCACAGGTTCCCAGAATACAACGTATGTCATGTTCCCAGGCCACAGGGTTCCAGATTCAAACCACAGTCATGTTCCCAGTTCAGAGGGTCCCACAATCCAACCTCAGTCATGTTCCCAGGCAACAGGGTCCCAGAATACAACCGATGTCAAGTTCCCAGGCCACAGGGTTCCAGAATCAAGCCTCAGTCATTTTGCCAGGGCACAGTGTTCCACCATCAAACCTCAGTCATGGTCCCAGGCCACATGTTTCCACAGTGAAACCTCAGACATTTTCCCACGCCACAGGTTTCCAGAATCAAACCTCAGTCATATTCCCAGGACACATGGTTCCAGAATCAAACCTGAGTCATGTTCGCAGGCCACAGCTTTCAACAATCAAACCTCAGTCATGTTCCCGGGACACAGGTGTCCAGAATCAAACCTCAGTTATGTTCCCAGGGAACAGGCTTCCAGAAAGAAACCTCAGTCATGTTCCCAGGCCACAGGGTTCCAGATTCAAACCACAGTCATGTTCCCAGTCCAGAGGGTTCCCCAATCAAACCTCAGCCATGTTCCCAGGCCACAGGGTCCCAGAATACAAACGATGTCATGTTCCCAGGCCACAGGATTCCAGATTCAAACCACAGTCATGTTCCCAGGCCAGAGGGTTCCGCAATAAAACCTCAGCCATGTTCCCAGGCCACAGGGTCCCAGAATACAACCGATGTCATATTCCCAGGCCACAGGGTTCCAGAAGCAAACCTCAGTCTTGTTCCCAGGACACAGGTTTCCAGAATCAACCTGATATCATGTTCCCTCGCCACAGTCTTCCAGAAACAAACCTCAGACATGTTCCCAGGCCACAGTGTTCCAGAAACAAACCGTTCTCATGTTCCCAGGCCAAAGGGTTCCAGAATCCACTGATGTCATGTTCCCAGGCCACAGGGTTCCACAATCAAACCTCAGCCATATTACCAGGCCACAGGGTCCCAAAATACAACCGATGTCATGTTCCCAGGCCACAGGGTTCCAGAACCACGGCTCAGTCAGGTTCCCGTTGCACAGTATTCCACAATCTAAACAGATTTCATGTTTCCAGGCCACAGGTTTCCAGAATCATGCCTCAGTCATTTTCCCAGGCCACAGGGATCTAGAATCAATCCTCAGTCATGTTGCCAGGCCATAGGGTACCACCATCAACCCTCATTCATATTCCCAGGCCACAGGTTTCCAGAATCAAACCGATTTCATGTTCCCAGGCAATAGGGTACCAGAATCCAAACCGATATCATTTTCCAAGGCCACAGGATGCCACAATCTAACATCAGTCATGTTCCCAGGACAATGGTTTCCAGAATTAAACCTCAGTCATATTCCCAGGACACATGGTTCCAGAATAAAACCTCAGTCATGTTCCCTGGACACAGGTTTCAAAAATAAAATTCCAGTCATATTCCCAGGCCACAGGGTTCCACAATTAAACCTCAGTCATATTCCCAGGCCAGAGGGTTCCACAATAAAACCTCAGTCCTGTTGCCAGGACACGGTTCCACCATCAAGCCTCAGTCATGTTCCCAGGCCAGAGTGTTCCACAATTAAACCTAAGTCATCTTGCCAGGCCACAGGGTTCCACCATCAAACCTCAGTCATGTTGCCAGTCCACAGCTTTCTGCTATCAAACCACAGTCAAGTTCCCAGGCCACAGGGTTCCAGAATCAAGCCTCAGTCATCGTGCCAGGACACAGGGTACCACCATCAAACCTCAGTTATGTTCCCAGGCCACAGGGTTCCTCCATCAAACCTCAATCATCTTCCCAGGACACAGGGTTCCAGAATCAAGCCAATGTCAAATTCCCAGGCCATGGTTTTCCATTACCAGGCCACAGTCATGTTTCCAGGGCACAGGGTTCCACAATCAAACCTCAGTCATGTTGCAGTCCACAGGTATCTGCCATAAAACCTCACTTAAGTTCCCAGGCCACAGGGTTCCAGAATCAAGCCTCAGTAGTTTTGCCAGGCCAGAGTGTTCCACCATCAAACCTCAGTCATGATCCCAGGCCACATATTTCCACAATGAAACCTCAGACACTTTACCAGGCCACAGGTTTCCAGAATCAAACCTCAGTCATATTCCCAGGCTACATGGTTCCAGAATCACACCGCAGTCGTTTTCCCAGGACCCAGGGTTCCAGAATAAAACCTCAGTCATGTTCCCTGGACACAGGTTTCAAAAATAAAATCCCAGTCATGTTCCAAGGCCACACGGTTCCACAATTAAACCTCAGTCATATTCCCAGGACAGAGGGATCCACAATCAAACCTCAGTCCTATTGCCAGGCCACGGTTCCACCATCAAGCCTCAGTCATATTCCCAGGCCAGAGTGTTCCACAATCAAACTTAAGTCATCTTGCCAGGCAAAAGGTTTCCACCATCAAACCTAAGTCATGTTGCCAGGCCACAGTGTTCAACCATCAAACCTCAGTCATGTTCCCAGGAAACAGGGTTTAAGAATCAAACCAATGGCATGTTCCCACGCCAAGAGGTTCCAGTATCAGGCCTCAGTCATGTTCCCAGTGCACAGGGTTCAACCATCAAACCTCAGTCAAGCTCCCAGGCCACAGGGTTCCAGAATCAAGCCTCAGTCATGTTGCCAGGCCACAGGGTACCATCATCAAACCTCAGTCATGTTCCCAGGCCACAGGGTTCCTCCATTAAACCTCAATCATGTTCCCAGGACACAGGGTTCCAGAATCAAACCAATGTCAAGTTCCCAGGCCATGGGTTTCCAGTACCAGGCCACAGTCATGTTTCCAGGGCACAGGTTCCACAATCAAACCTCAGTCATGTTGCCAGTCCACAGGTTTCTGCCATCAAACCTCAGTCAAGTTCCCAGTCCACAGGGTTCCAGAATCAAGCCTCAGTCATTTTGCCAGGGCACAGTTTTCCACCATCAAACCTCAGTCATGATCCCAGGCCACATGTTTCCACAATGAAACCTCAGACATTTTTCCAAGCCACAGGTTTCCAGAATCAAACCTCAGTCATATTCCCAGGACACATGGTTCCAGAATCAAACCTGAGTCATGTTCGCAGGCCACAGCTTTCAACAATCAAACCTCAGTCATGTTCCCAGGACACAGGTGTCCAGAATCAAACCTCAGTTATGTTCCCAGGGAACAGGCTTCCAGAAAGAAACCTCAGTCATGTTCCCAGGCCACAGGGTTCCAGATTCAAACCACAGTCATGTTCCCAGTCCAGAGGGTTCCACAATCAAAACTCAGCCATGTTCCAAGGCCACAGGGTCCCAGAATACAAACGATGTCATGTTCCCAAGCCACAGGGTTCCAGATTCAAACCACAGTCATGTTCCCAGGCCAGAGGGTTCCACAATAAAACCTCAGCCATGGTCCCAGGCCACAGGGTCCCAGAATACAACCGATGTCATGTTCCCAGGCCACAGGGTTCCAGAATCAAACCGTTCTCATGTTCCCAGGCCAAAGGGTTCCAGAATCCACTGATGCCATGTTCCCAGGCCACAGGGTTCCACAATCAAACCTCAGCCATATTACCAGGGCACAGGGTCCCAAAATACAACCGATGTCATGTTCCCAGGACACAGGGTTCCAGAACCACGGCTCAGTCAGGTTCCCGTTGGACAGTATTCCACAATCTAAACAGATGTCATGTTCCCAGGCCACAGGTTTCCAGAATCACGCCTCAGTCATGTTCCCGGGCACAGGGATCCAGAATCAATCCTCAGTCATGTTGCCAGGCCATAGAGTACAACCATGAAACCTCATTCATATTCCCAGGCCACAGGTTTCCAGAATCAAACCGATTTCATGTTCCCAGGCAACAGGGTACCAGAATCCAAACCGATATCATTTTCCAAGGCCACAGGATGCCACAATCTAACATCAGTCATGTTTCCAGGCCAATGGTTTCCAGAATCAAACCGCGGTCATATTCCCAGGCTACATGGTTCCAGAATCAAACCTCAGTCGTGTTCGCAGGACCCAGGGTCCCAGAATAAAACCTCAGTCATGTTCCCTGGACACAGGTTTCAAAAATAAAATTCCAGTCATATTCCTAGGCCACAGGGTTCCACAATTAAACCTCAGTCATATTCCCAGGCCAGAGGGTTCCACAATAAAACCTCAGTCCTATTGCCAGGCCACGGTTCCACCATCAAGCCTCAGTCATGTTCGCAGGCCACAAGGTTCCACCATCAAACCTCAGTCTTGTTCCCAGGAAACAGGATACCAGAATCAAACCAATGACATGTTCCCACGCCACGGGGTTCCAGTATCAGGCCTCAGTCATGTTCCCAGTGCACCGGGTTCCACCATCATACCTCAGTCATGTTGCCAGTCCACAGCTTTCTGCTATCAAACCACAGTCAAGTTCCCAGGCCACAGGGTTCCAGAATCAAGCCTCAGTCATCGTGACAGGACACAGGGTACCACCATCAAACCTCAGTCATGTTCCCAGGCCACAGGGTTCCTCCATCAAACCTCAATCATCTTCCCAGGACACAGGGTTCCAGAATCAAGCCAATGTCAATTTCCCAGGCCATGGTTTTCCATTACCAGGCCACAGTCATGTTTCCAGGGCACAGAGTTCCACAATCAAACCTCAGTCATGTTGCAGTCCACAGGTTTCTGCCATCAAACCTCACTCAAGTTCCCAGGCCACAGGGTCCCAGAATCAAGCGTCAGTAATTTTGCCAGGCCAGAGTGTTCCACCATCAAACCTCAGTCATGATCCCAGGCCACATATTTCCACAATGAAACCTCAGACACTTTCCCAGGCCACAGGTTTCCAGAATCAAACCTCAGTCATATTCCCAGGCTACATGGTTCCAGAATCAAACCTCAGTCGTGTTCCCAGGACTCAGGGTTCCAGAATAAAACCTCAGTCATATTCCCTGGACACAGGTTTCAAAAATAAAATCCCAGTCATTTTCCAAGGCCACACGGTTCCACAATTAAACCTCAGTCATATTCCCAGGACAGAGGGTTCCACAATCAAACCTCAGTCCTATTGCCAGGCCACGGTTCCACCATCAAGCCTCAGTCATGTTGCCAGGCCACAGTGTTCAACCATCAAACCTCAGTCATGTTCCCAGGAAACAGGGTTCAAGAATCAAACCAATGGCATGTTCCCACGCCACAAGGTTCCAGTATCAGGCCTCAGTCATGTTCCCAGTGCACAGGGTTCAACCATCAAACCTCAGTCAAGTTCCCAGGCCACAGGTTTCCAGAATCAAGCCTCAGTCATGTTGCCAGGCCACAGGGTACCACCATCAAACCTCAGTCATGTTCCCAGGCCACAGGGTTCCTCCATCAAAGCTCAATCATGTTCCCAGGAAACAGGGTTTCAGAATCAAACCAATGTCAAGTTCCCAGGCCATGGGTTTCCAGTACCAGGCCACAGTCATGTTTCCAGGGCACAGGGTTCCACAATCAAACCTCAGTCATGTGGGCAGTCCACAGATTTCTGCCATCAAACCTCAGTCAATTGCCCAGGCCACAGGGTTCCAGAATTAAGCCTCAGTCATGTTGGCAGGCAACAGGTTTCCACCATCAAACCTCAGACATGTCCCCAGGCCACAGGGTTCCAGAATCAAACCGTTCTCATATTCCAAGGCCACAGGGATCCAGAATCCACCGATGTCATGTTCCCAGGCCACAGGGTTCCAGAATCAATCCTCAGTTATGTTCCCAGTCTACAGGGTTCCAGAATAAAATCTCAGTCCTGTTCCCAGTCCACAGGGTTCCAGAACCAAGGCTCAGGAAAGATCCTAGCGCACACTTTCCCACAATCTAAACAGATGTCATGTTTCCAGGTCACAGTTTTCCAAAATAATGCCTCAGGCATGTTTGCAGGCCACAGGGATCCAGAATCAAACCTCAATCATATTGCCAGGCCGCAGGGCACCACCATCAAACCTCAGTCATATTCCCAGGCCACAGGTTTCCAGAATCAAACCGATTGCATGTTCCAAGGCAACAGTGTATCAGAATCCAAACCGATGTCATGTTACCAGGCCACAGGATTACACAATCTAAAATCAGTCATGTTCCCAGGCCAATGGTTTCCAGAATCAAACCTCAGTCATATTCCCAGGCCACAGGGTTTCAGAATCAAACCACAGTCATGTTCCCAGGCAAGAGTGTTCCACAATCAAACCTCAGTCATCTTCCCAGGACACAGGTGTCCAGATTCAAACAACAGTCATGTTCCCAGGCCAAAGGGTTCCACAATCAAACCTGAGTCATGTTCCCAGGCCACAGCGTTACAGAACCCAACCAATGTCATGTTCCCAGGCCACAGGGTTCCTGAAGTAAACCTCAGTCTTTTTCACAGAAGACAGGTTTCCAGAATCAACCCGATATCATGTTCCCTGGCTACAGTCTTCTAGAATCAAACCTCAGAGATGTTGCCAGGCCCCAGGTTTGCAGCATCAAACCTCAGACATGTTCCCAGGCCACAGGTTTCCATAATCCACCGATGAAATGTTCTCAGGCCACAGGGTTCCAGAATCACGCCTCAGTCATGTTCCCAGGCCACAGGGTTCCAGAATCAAGCCTCAGTCATGATGAAAGGCCACAGGGTACAAACATCAAACCTCAGTCACGTTCCCAGGCCACAGGTTTCCTCCATCAAAACTCAATCATGTTCCCAGGACACAGGGTTCCAGAATCAAGCCTCAGTTATTTTGCCAGGCAAGAGTGTTCCACCATCAAACCTCAGTCATGATCCCAGGCCACATGTTTCCACAATGAAACCTCAGACATTTTCCCAGGACACAGGTTTCCAGAATCAAACCTCAGTCATATTCCCAGGAAACATGGTTCCAGAATCAAACCTCAGTCATGTTTGCAGCCCACAAGTTTCAACAGTCCAATCTCAGTCATGTTCCCAGGCCACAAGGTTCCAAATTCAAACCACAGTCATATTCCCAGGCCAGAGGTTTCCACAATCAAACCTCAGCCATGTTCCCAAGCCACAGGGTCCCAGAATACAATCGATGTCATGTTCCCAGGCCACAGGGTTCCAGAAGCAAACCTCAGTCTTGTTCCCAGCACACAGGTTTCCAGAATAAACCTGATATCATGTTCCCTGGGCACAGTCTTCCAGAACCAAGCCTCAGACATATTCCCAGGTCGAAGGGTTCCAGAATCAAACCGTTCTCATGTTCCCAGGCCAAAGGGTTCCAGAATCCACCAATGTCATGTTCCCAGGCCACAGGGTTCCTGAATCAATCCTCAGTTATGTTCCCAGGCTACAGGGTTCCAGAATAAAACCTCAGTCATGTTCCCAGGCCACACAGTTCCAGAAACAAGGTTCAGTCAGGTTCCCATTGCACAGTATTCCACAATCTCAACAGATGTCATATTCCCAGGCCACAGGTTTCCAGAATCACGACTCAGTCATGTTCCCAGGCCACAGGGATCCACAATCAAAACTCAGTCATGTTGCCAGGCCATAGGGTACCACCAGCAAACCTCTGTCATATTCCCAGGCCACAGATTTCCGGAATCAAACCGATTTCATGTTCCCAGGCAATAGGGTACCAGAATACAAACCGATGTCATGTTCCAAGGCTACAGGATGCCTCAATCTAATATCAGTCATGTTCCCAGGACAATGGTTTCCAAAATCAATCCTCAGTCATATTCCTAGGCCACATGGTTCCAGAATCAAACCTCAGTCATATTCCCAGGACACACGGTTCCAGAATCAAACCTCAGTCATGTTCACAGGAGACAGGTTTCAACAATCAAACCCCAGTCATGTTCCCAGCACACAGGTGTCCATAATCAAACCTCAGTAATGTTCCCAGGGAACAGGCTTCCAGAAAGAAATCTCAGTCATGTTCCCAGGCCACAGGGTTCCAGATTCAAACCACAGTCATGTTCCCAGGCCAGAGGGTTCCACAATCAAACCTCAGCCATGTTCCCAGGCCACAGGTTCCCAGAATACAACGTATGTCATGTTCCCAGGCCACAGGGTTCCAGATTCAAACCACAGTCATGTTCCCAGTTCAGAGGGTCCCACAATCCAACCTCAGTCATGTTCCCAGGCAACAGGGTCCCAGAATACAACCGATGTCAAGTTCCCAGGCCACAGGGTTCCAGAATCAAGCCTCAGTCATTTTGCCAGGGCACAGTGTTCCACCATCAAACCTCAGTCATGGTCCCAGGCCACATGTTTCCACAGTGAAACCTCAGACATTTTCCCACGCCACAGGTTTCCAGAATCAAACCTCAGTCATATTCCCAGGACACATGGTTCCAGAATCAAACCTGAGTCATGTTCGCAGGCCACAGCTTTCAACAATCAAACCTCAGTCATGTTCCCGGGACACAGGTGTCCAGAATCAAACCTCAGTTATGTTCCCAGGGAACAGGCTTCCAGAAAGAAACCTCAGTCATGTTCCCAGGCCACAGGGTTCCAGATTCAAACCACAGTCATGTTCCCAGTCCAGAGGGTTCCCCAATCAAACCTCAGCCATGTTCCCAGGCCACAGGGTCCCAGAATACAAACGATGTCATGTTCCCAGGCCACAGGATTCCAGATTCAAACCACAGTCATGTTCCCAGGCCAGAGGGTTCCGCAATAAAACCTCAGCCATGTTCCCAGGCCACAGGGTCCCAGAATACAACCGATGTCATATTCCCAGGCCACAGGGTTCCAGAAGCAAACCTCAGTCTTGTTCCCAGGACACAGGTTTCCAGAATCAACCTGATATCATGTTCCCTCGCCACAGTCTTCCAGAAACAAACCTCAGACATGTTCCCAGGCCACAGTGTTCCAGAAACAAACCGTTCTCATGTTCCCAGGCCAAAGGGTTCCAGAATCCACTGATGTCATGTTCCCAGGCCACAGGGTTCCACAATCAAACCTCAGCCATATTACCAGGCCACAGGGTCCCAAAATACAACCGATGTCATGTTCCCAGGCCACAGGGTTCCAGAACCACGGCTCAGTCAGGTTCCCGTTGCACAGTATTCCACAATCTAAACAGATTTCATGTTTCCAGGCCACAGGTTTCCAGAATCATGCCTCAGTCATTTTCCCAGGCCACAGGGATCTAGAATCAATCCTCAGTCATGTTGCCAGGCCATAGGGTACCACCATCAACCCTCATTCATATTCCCAGGCCACAGGTTTCCAGAATCAAACCGATTTCATGTTCCCAGGCAATAGGGTACCAGAATCCAAACCGATATCATTTTCCAAGGCCACAGGATGCCACAATCTAACATCAGTCATGTTCCCAGGACAATGGTTTCCAGAATTAAACCTCAGTCATATTCCCAGGACACATGGTTCCAGAATAAAACCTCAGTCATGTTCCCTGGACACAGGTTTCAAAAATAAAATTCCAGTCATATTCCCAGGCCACAGGGTTCCACAATTAAACCTCAGTCATATTCCCAGGCCAGAGGGTTCCACAATAAAACCTCAGTCCTGTTGCCAGGACACGGTTCCACCATCAAGCCTCAGTCATGTTCCCAGGCCAGAGTGTTCCACAATTAAACCTAAGTCATCTTGCCAGGCCACAGGGTTCCACCATCAAACCTCAGTCATGTTGCCAGTCCACAGCTTTCTGCTATCAAACCACAGTCAAGTTCCCAGGCCACAGGGTTCCAGAATCAAGCCTCAGTCATCGTGCCAGGACACAGGGTACCACCATCAAACCTCAGTTATGTTCCCAGGCCACAGGGTTCCTCCATCAAACCTCAATCATCTTCCCAGGACACAGGGTTCCAGAATCAAGCCAATGTCAAATTCCCAGGCCATGGTTTTCCATTACCAGGCCACAGTCATGTTTCCAGGGCACAGGGTTCCACAATCAAACCTCAGTCATGTTGCAGTCCACAGGTATCTGCCATAAAACCTCACTTAAGTTCCCAGGCCACAGGGTTCCAGAATCAAGCCTCAGTAGTTTTGCCAGGCCAGAGTGTTCCACCATCAAACCTCAGTCATGATCCCAGGCCACATATTTCCACAATGAAACCTCAGACACTTTACCAGGCCACAGGTTTCCAGAATCAAACCTCAGTCATATTCCCAGGCTACATGGTTCCAGAATCACACCGCAGTCGTTTTCCCAGGACCCAGGGTTCCAGAATAAAACCTCAGTCATGTTCCCTGGACACAGGTTTCAAAAATAAAATCCCAGTCATGTTCCAAGGCCACACGGTTCCACAATTAAACCTCAGTCATATTCCCAGGACAGAGGGATCCACAATCAAACCTCAGTCCTATTGCCAGGCCACGGTTCCACCATCAAGCCTCAGTCATATTCCCAGGCCAGAGTGTTCCACAATCAAACTTAAGTCATCTTGCCAGGCAAAAGGTTTCCACCATCAAACCTAAGTCATGTTGCCAGGCCACAGTGTTCAACCATCAAACCTCAGTCATGTTCCCAGGAAACAGGGTTTAAGAATCAAACCAATGGCATGTTCCCACGCCAAGAGGTTCCAGTATCAGGCCTCAGTCATGTTCCCAGTGCACAGGGTTCAACCATCAAACCTCAGTCAAGCTCCCAGGCCACAGGGTTCCAGAATCAAGCCTCAGTCATGTTGCCAGGCCACAGGGTACCATCATCAAACCTCAGTCATGTTCCCAGGCCACAGGGTTCCTCCATTAAACCTCAATCATGTTCCCAGGACACAGGGTTCCAGAATCAAACCAATGTCAAGTTCCCAGGCCATGGGTTTCCAGTACCAGGCCACAGTCATGTTTCCAGGGCACAGGTTCCACAATCAAACCTCAGTCATGTTGCCAGTCCACAGGTTTCTGCCATCAAACCTCAGTCAAGTTCCCAGTCCACAGGGTTCCAGAATCAAGCCTCAGTCATTTTGCCAGGGCACAGTTTTCCACCATCAAACCTCAGTCATGATCCCAGGCCACATGTTTCCACAATGAAACCTCAGACATTTTTCCAAGCCACAGGTTTCCAGAATCAAACCTCAGTCATATTCCCAGGACACATGGTTCCAGAATCAAACCTGAGTCATGTTCGCAGGCCACAGCTTTCAACAATCAAACCTCAGTCATGTTCCCAGGACACAGGTGTCCAGAATCAAACCTCAGTTATGTTCCCAGGGAACAGGCTTCCAGAAAGAAACCTCAGTCATGTTCCCAGGCCACAGGGTTCCAGATTCAAACCACAGTCATGTTCCCAGTCCAGAGGGTTCCACAATCAAAACTCAGCCATGTTCCAAGGCCACAGGGTCCCAGAATACAAACGATGTCATGTTCCCAAGCCACAGGGTTCCAGATTCAAACCACAGTCATGTTCCCAGGCCAGAGGGTTCCACAATAAAACCTCAGCCATGGTCCCAGGCCACAGGGTCCCAGAATACAACCGATGTCATGTTCCCAGGCCACAGGGTTCCAGAATCAAACCGTTCTCATGTTCCCAGGCCAAAGGGTTCCAGAATCCACTGATGCCATGTTCCCAGGCCACAGGGTTCCACAATCAAACCTCAGCCATATTACCAGGGCACAGGGTCCCAAAATACAACCGATGTCATGTTCCCAGGACACAGGGTTCCAGAACCACGGCTCAGTCAGGTTCCCGTTGGACAGTATTCCACAATCTAAACAGATGTCATGTTCCCAGGCCACAGGTTTCCAGAATCACGCCTCAGTCATGTTCCCGGGCACAGGGATCCAGAATCAATCCTCAGTCATGTTGCCAGGCCATAGAGTACAACCATGAAACCTCATTCATATTCCCAGGCCACAGGTTTCCAGAATCAAACCGATTTCATGTTCCCAGGCAACAGGGTACCAGAATCCAAACCGATATCATTTTCCAAGGCCACAGGATGCCACAATCTAACATCAGTCATGTTTCCAGGCCAATGGTTTCCAGAATCAAACCGCGGTCATATTCCCAGGCTACATGGTTCCAGAATCAAACCTCAGTCGTGTTCGCAGGACCCAGGGTCCCAGAATAAAACCTCAGTCATGTTCCCTGGACACAGGTTTCAAAAATAAAATTCCAGTCATATTCCTAGGCCACAGGGTTCCACAATTAAACCTCAGTCATATTCCCAGGCCAGAGGGTTCCACAATAAAACCTCAGTCCTATTGCCAGGCCACGGTTCCACCATCAAGCCTCAGTCATGTTCGCAGGCCACAAGGTTCCACCATCAAACCTCAGTCTTGTTCCCAGGAAACAGGATACCAGAATCAAACCAATGACATGTTCCCACGCCACGGGGTTCCAGTATCAGGCCTCAGTCATGTTCCCAGTGCACCGGGTTCCACCATCATACCTCAGTCATGTTGCCAGTCCACAGCTTTCTGCTATCAAACCACAGTCAAGTTCCCAGGCCACAGGGTTCCAGAATCAAGCCTCAGTCATCGTGACAGGACACAGGGTACCACCATCAAACCTCAGTCATGTTCCCAGGCCACAGGGTTCCTCCATCAAACCTCAATCATCTTCCCAGGACACAGGGTTCCAGAATCAAGCCAATGTCAATTTCCCAGGCCATGGTTTTCCATTACCAGGCCACAGTCATGTTTCCAGGGCACAGAGTTCCACAATCAAACCTCAGTCATGTTGCAGTCCACAGGTTTCTGCCATCAAACCTCACTCAAGTTCCCAGGCCACAGGGTCCCAGAATCAAGCGTCAGTAATTTTGCCAGGCCAGAGTGTTCCACCATCAAACCTCAGTCATGATCCCAGGCCACATATTTCCACAATGAAACCTCAGACACTTTCCCAGGCCACAGGTTTCCAGAATCAAACCTCAGTCATATTCCCAGGCTACATGGTTCCAGAATCAAACCTCAGTCGTGTTCCCAGGACTCAGGGTTCCAGAATAAAACCTCAGTCATATTCCCTGGACACAGGTTTCAAAAATAAAATCCCAGTCATTTTCCAAGGCCACACGGTTCCACAATTAAACCTCAGTCATATTCCCAGGACAGAGGGTTCCACAATCAAACCTCAGTCCTATTGCCAGGCCACGGTTCCACCATCAAGCCTCAGTCATGTTGCCAGGCCACAGTGTTCAACCATCAAACCTCAGTCATGTTCCCAGGAAACAGGGTTCAAGAATCAAACCAATGGCATGTTCCCACGCCACAAGGTTCCAGTATCAGGCCTCAGTCATGTTCCCAGTGCACAGGGTTCAACCATCAAACCTCAGTCAAGTTCCCAGGCCACAGGTTTCCAGAATCAAGCCTCAGTCATGTTGCCAGGCCACAGGGTACCACCATCAAACCTCAGTCATGTTCCCAGGCCACAGGGTTCCTCCATCAAAGCTCAATCATGTTCCCAGGAAACAGGGTTTCAGAATCAAACCAATGTCAAGTTCCCAGGCCATGGGTTTCCAGTACCAGGCCACAGTCATGTTTCCAGGGCACAGGGTTCCACAATCAAACCTCAGTCATGTGGGCAGTCCACAGATTTCTGCCATCAAACCTCAGTCAATTGCCCAGGCCACAGGGTTCCAGAATTAAGCCTCAGTCATGTTGGCAGGCAACAGGTTTCCACCATCAAACCTCAGACATGTCCCCAGGCCACAGGGTTCAAGAATCAAACCGTTCTCATATTCCAAGGCCACAGGGATCCAGAATCCACCGATGTCATGTTCCCAGGCCACAGGGTTCCAGAATCAATCCTCAGTTATGTTCCCAGTCTACAGGGTTCCAGAATAAAATCTCAGTCCTGTTCCCAGTCCACAGGGTTCCAGAACCAAGGCTCAGGAAAGATCCTAGCGCACACTTTCCCACAATCTAAACAGATGTCATGTTTCCAGGTCACAGTTTTCCAAAATAATGCCTCAGGCATGTTTGCAGGCCACAGGGATCCAGAATCAAACCTCAATCATATTGCCAGGCCGCAGGGCACCACCATCAAACCTCAGTCATATTCCCAGGCCACAGGTTTCCAGAATCAAACCGATTGCATGTTCCAAGGCAACAGTGTATCAGAATCCAAACCGATGTCATGTTACCAGGCCACAGGATTACACAATCTAAAATCAGTCATGTTCCCAGGACAATGGTTTCCAGAATCAAACCTCAGTCATATTCCCAGGCCACAGGGTTTCAGAATCAAACCACAGTCATGTTCCCAGGCAAGAGTGTTCCACAATCAAACCTCAGTCATCTTCCCAGGACACAGGTGTCCAGATTCAAACAACAGTCATGTTCCCAGGCCAAAGGGTTCCACAATCAAACCTGAGTCATGTTCCCAGGCCACAGCGTTACAGAACCCAACCAATGTCATGTTCCCAGGCCACAGGGTTCCTGAAGTAAACCTCAGTCTTTTTCACAGAAGACAGGTTTCCAGAATCAACCCGATATCATGTTCCCTGGCTACAGTCTTCTAGAATCAAACCTCAGAGATGTTGCCAGGCCCCAGGTTTGCAGCATCAAACCTCAGACATGTTCCCAGGCCACAGGTTTCCATAATCCACCGATGAAATGTTCTCAGGCCACAGGGTTCCAGAATCACGCCTCAGTCATGTTCCCAGGCCACAGGGTTCCAGAATCAAGCCTCAGTCATGATGAAAGGCCACAGGGTACAAACATCAAACCTCAGTCACGTTCCCAGGCCACAGGTTTCCTCCATCAAAACTCAATCATGTTCCCAGGACACAGGGTTCCAGAATCAAGCCTCAGTTATTTTGCCAGGCAAGAGTGTTCCACCATCAAACCTCAGTCATGATCCCAGGCCACATGTTTCCACAATGAAACCTCAGACATTTTCCCAGGACACAGGTTTCCAGAATCAAACCTCAGTCATATTCCCAGGAAACATGGTTCCAGAATCAAACCTCAGTCATGTTTGCAGCCCACAAGTTTCAACAGTCCAATCTCAGTCATGTTCCCAGGCCACAAGGTTCCAAATTCAAACCACAGTCATATTCCCAGGCCAGAGGTTTCCACAATCAAACCTCAGCCATGTTCCCAAGCCACAGGGTCCCAGAATACAATCGATGTCATGTTCCCAGGCCACAGGGTTCCAGAAGCAAACCTCAGTCTTGTTCCCAGCACACAGGTTTCCAGAATAAACCTGATATCATGTTCCCTGGGCACAGTCTTCCAGAACCAAGCCTCAGACATATTCCCAGGTCAAAGGGTTCCAGAATCAAACCGTTCTCATGTTCCCAGGCCAAAGGGTTCCAGAATCCACCAATGTCATGTTCCCAGGCCACAGGGTTCCTGAATCAATCCTCAGTTATGTTCCCAGGCTACAGGGTTCCAGAATAAAACCTCAGTCATGTTCCCAGGCCACACAGTTCCAGAAACAAGGTTCAGTCAGGTTCCCATTGCACAGTATTCCACAATCTCAACAGATGTCATATTCCCAGGCCACAGGTTTCCAGAATCACGACTCAGTCATGTTCCCAGGCCACAGGGATCCACAATCAAAACTCAGTCATGTTGCCAGGCCATAGGGTACCACCAGCAAACCTCTGTCATATTCCCAGGCCACAGATTTCCGGAATCAAACCGATTTCATGTTCCCAGGCAATAGGGTACCAGAATACAAACCGATGTCATGTTCCAAGGCTACAGGATGCCTCAATCTAATATCAGTCATGTTCCCAGGACAATGGTTTCCAAAATCAATCCTCAGTCATATTCCTAGGCCACATGGTTCCAGAATCAAACCTCAGTCATATTCCCAGGACACACGGTTCCAGAATCAAACCTCAGTCATGTTCACAGGAGACAGGTTTCAACAATCAAACCCCAGTCATGTTCCCAGCACACAGGTGTCCATAATCAAACCTCAGTAATGTTCCCAGGGAACAGGCTTCCAGAAAGAAATCTCAGTCATGTTCCCAGGCCACAGGGTTCCAGATTCAAACCACAGTCATGTTCCCAGGCCAGAGGGTTCCACAATCAAACCTCAGCCATGTTCCCAGGCCACAGGTTCCCAGAATAAAACGTATGTCATGTTCCCAGGCCACAGGGTTCCAGATTCAAACCACAGTCATGTTCCCAGTTCAGAGGGTCCCACAATCCAACCTCAGTCATGTTCCCAGGCAACAGGGTCCCAGAATACAACCGATGTCAAGTTCCCAGGCCACAGGGTTCCAGAAGCAAACCTCAGTCTTGTTCCCAGGACACAGGTTTCCAGAATCAACATGATATCATGTTCCCTGGCCACAGTCTTCCAGAATCAAACCTCAGACATGTTCCCTGTCCCCAGGGTTCCAGAATGAAACCGTTCTCATGTTCCCATTCCTAAGGGTTCCAGAATCCACTGATGTCATGTTCCCAGGCCACAGGGTTCCGGAATCCAACCTCAGTCATATTCCCAGGCCACATGGTTCCAGAATCAAACCTCAGTCGTGTTCCTAGGACCCAGGCTCCCAGTATAAAACCTCAGTAATATTCCCTGGACACAGGTTTCAAAAATAAAATTCCAGTCATGTCCCTAGGCCACAGGGTTCCACAATTAAACCTCAGTCATATTCCCAGGCCAGAGGGTTCCACAATAAAACCTCAGTCCTATTGCCAGGCTACGGTTCCACCATCAAGCCTCAGTCATGTTCCCAGGACAGAGTGTTCCCCAATTAAACCTAAGTCATCTTGCCAGGCCACAGGGTTCCACCATCAAACCTCAGTCATGTTGATAGGCCACAAGGTTCAACCATCAAACCTCAGTCATATTCCCAGGAAACCCGATTCCAGAATCAAACCAATGACATGTTCTCACACCACGGGGTTCCACTCTCAGGCTCAGTCATGTTCCCACTGAACAGGGTTCCACCATCAAGCCTCAGTCATGTTGCCAGGCCACAGGATACCACCATCAAACCTCAGTCACGTTCCCAGGCCACAGGGTTCCTCCATCAAACCTCAATCATGTTCCCAGGACACAGGGTTCCAGAATCAAACCAATGTTAAGTTCCCAGACCATGGGTTTCCAGTACCAGGCCACAGTCATTTTTCCAGGGTACAGGGTTCAACAATCAACCCTCATTCATGTTGCCAATCCACAGGTTTCTGCCATCAAACCTCAGGCAAGTGCCCAGGCCACATGGTTCCAGAATCAATCTTCAGTCGTGTTCCCAGGACACAGGGTTCCAGAATAAAAAATCAGACATGTTCCCTGGACACAGGTTTCAAATATAAAATCCCAGTCATGTTCCCAGCTCACAGTTTTCCACAATTAAACCTCAGTCATATTCCCAGGCCAGAGGGTTCCACAATCAAACCTCAGTCCTATTGCCAGGCCACGGTTCCACCATCAAGCCTCAGTCATGTTCCCAGGCCAGAGTGTTCCACAATCAAACCTATGTCATCTTGCCAGGCAACAGGGTTCCACCATCAAACCTCAGTCATCTTCCCAGGCCACAGGGTTCCACCATCAAGCCTCAGTCATGTTCCCAAACCTGAGGGTTCCACAATCAAACCTCAATCATGTTGCCAGGCCACAGGGTTCAACCATCAAACCTCAGTCATGTTCCCAGGAAACAGGGTTCCAGAATCAAACCAATGGCATGTTCCCACGCCACGGGGTTCCAGTATCAGGCCTAAGTCATGTTCCCAGTGCACAGGGTTCCACCATCAAACCTCATTCATGTTGCCAGTCCACAGGTTTGTGCGATTAAACCACATTCAAGTTCCCAGGTCACAGGGTTCCAGATTCAAGCCTCAGTCATATTGCCAGGCCACAGGGTTCCTCCATCAAACCTCAGTCATGTTCCCAGGCCACAGGGTTCTTCCATCAAACCTCAATCATGTTCCCAGGACACAGGGTTCCAGAATCAAACCAATGTCAAGTTCCCAGGCCATGGGTTTCCAGTACCAGGCCACAGTCATGTTTCCAGGGCACAGGGTTCCACAATCAAACCTCACCCATGTTCCCAGGCCACAGGGTCCCAGAATACAATCGATGTCATGTTCCCAGGGCACAGGGTTCCAGAAGCAAACCTCAGTCATTTTGCCAGGCCACAGGTGTCCAGAATCAAACCTCAGTCATGTTTCCAGGGAACAGGCTTCCAGAAATAAATCTCTGTCATGTTCCCAGGCAACAGGGTTCCAGAATCCAAGCGAAGTCATGTTCCCAGGCCACAGGGCTCCACAATCAAACCTCAGTCATGTTCCCAGGCCACAGGATTCCAGAATCCAACAGATGTCATGTTCACAGGCCACAAGTTTCCAAATTCAAACCACAGTCATGTTCAAAGGCCAGAGGTTTCCACAATCAAACCTCAGTTATGTTCCCAGGCAACAGGGATGCAGAACCAAACCTCAGGCATGTTGCCAGGCCATGGGGTACCACCATCAAACCTCAGTCATGTTGCCAGTCCACAGGTTTCTGCCGTCAAACCTCAGTCAAGTTCCCTGGCCACAGGGTTCCAGAATCAAGCCTCAGTCATTTTACCAGGCCAGAGTGTTCTGCCATCAAACCTCAGTCATGATCCCAGGCCACATGTTTCCACAATGAAACCTAAGTCATTTTCCCAGGCCACAGGTTTCCAGAATCAAACCTCAGTCATATTCCCAGGACATATGGTTCCAGAATCAAACCTCAGTCATGTTCGAAGGTCACAGGTTTCAACAATCAAACCTAAGTCATGTTCCCAGGAACCAGGTGTGCAGAATCAAACCTCAGTCATGTTCCCAGGGAACAGGCTTCCAGAAACAAACCTCAGTCATGTTCCCAGGCCAGAGGGGTCCAGTATCCAACAGATGTCATGTTCCCACTCCACAAGTTTCCAGAAGCAAACCTCAGTCTTGTTCCCATGACACAGGTTTCCAGAATCAACCCGATATCATGTTCCCTGGCAACAGTCTTCCAGAATCAAACCTCAGTCATGTTACAAGGCCACAGGTTTCCACCATCAAACCGCAGACATGTTCCAAAGGCCCCAGGGTTAAAGAATCAAACCGTTCTCATGTTCCCAGGACACAGGGTTGCAGAATCCACCGAGGTCATGTTCCCAGGCCATAGCGTTCCAGAATCAATCCTCAGTTATGTGCCCAGGCTACAGGGTTCCAAAATAAAACCTCAGTCATGTTCCCAGTCCACAGGGTTCCATAACCAAGGCTCAGTCAGGATCCCAGGGCACAGTATTCCACTATCTAAACAGATGTCATGTTTCCAGGCCACAGTTTTCCAGAATCACTCCTCAGTCATGTTCCCAGGCCACAGGGATCCAGAATCAAAACTCACTCTTGTTGCCAGGCCATAGGGTACCACCATCAAACCTCAGTCATATACCCAGGCCACAGGTTTCCAGAATCAAACCGATTTCATGTTCCCAGGCAACAGGGTACCAGGATCCAAACCGATGTCATGTTCCAAGGCCACAGGATTCCACAATCTAACATCAGTCATGTTCCCAGGCCAATGGTTTCCAGAATCAAACCTCAGTCATATTCCCAAGACACATGGTTACAGAATCAAACCTCAGTCATATTCGCAGGCCACAGGTTTCAACAATCAAACCTCAGTCTTGTTCCTAGGACACAGGTGTCCAGAATCAAATCTCTGTCATGTTCCCAGGCCACAGGGTTCCACAATCAAACCTCATTCATGTTCCCAGGCGACAGGGTTCCAGAATCAAGCCTCAGTCATGTTGCCAGTCCACAGGTTTCTGCAATCAAACCTCAGTCAAGTTCTCAGGCCACAGGGTTCCAGAATCAAGCCTTAGTCACTTTGCCAGGCCAGAGTGTTCCGCCATCAAACCACACACATGATTCCAGGACACATGTTTCCACAATGAAACCTCAGTCATTTTCCCAGGCCACAGGTTTCCAGAATCAAACCTCAGTCATATTCCCAGGACACATGGTTCCGGAATCAAACCTCAGTCATGTTCGCAGGCCACAGGTTTCAACAATCAAACCTCAGTCATGTTCCCAGGACACAGGTGTGCAGAATCAAAACTCAGTCATGTTCCCAGGGAAGAGGGTTCCAGAAGCAAACCTCAGTCTTGTTCCCCGGACACAGGGTTCCAGAATCAACCCAATATCATATTCCCTGGCCACAGTCTTCCAGAATCAAACCTCAGTCTTGTTGCCAGGACATAGGGTACCACGGTCAAACCTCAGTCATATTCCCAGGCCACGGGTTTCCAGAATCAAAACGATTTCATGTTCCCAGGCAACAGGGTACCAAAATCCAAACCAATGTCATGTTCCCAGGCAACAGGATTCCAAAATCTAACATCAGTCATGTTCCCAGGCCAATGGTTTCCATAATCAAATTTCAGTCATATTCCCAGTGCACATGGTTCCAGAATGAATCCTCAGTCATGTTCCCAGGCCATAGGTTTCAAAAATCAGACCTCAGTCATGCTCCCAAGAGACAGGTGTCCAGAATCAAACCTCAGTCATGTTCCCAGGGAACAGGCATCCAGAAAGAAACCTCAGTCATGTTCCCAGGCCACAGGGTTCCAGAAGCAAACCTCAGTCTTGTTCCCAGGATACAGGTTTCCAGAATCAACCCAATATCATGTTCCCTGGCCACAGTCTTCCAGACTCAAACCTCAGTCATGTTGCCAGCCCACAGGTTTCCACCATCAAACCTCAGACATGTTCGCAGGCCACAGGGTTCCAGAGTCAAACCGTTCTCATGTTCCCAGGCCACAGGATTCCAGAATCCACCGAGGTCACGTTCCCAGGCCATAGCGTTCCAGAATCAATCCTCAGTTATGTTCCCAGGCTACAGGGTTCCAAAATAAAACCTCAGTCATGTTCCCAGTCCACAGGGTTCCAGAACCAAGGCTCAGTCAGGATCCCAGGGCACAGTATTCCACTATCTAAACAGATGTCATGTTTCCATGCCACAGTTTTCCAGAATCACGCCTCAGTCATGTTCCCAGGCCACAGGGATCCAGAATCAAAACTCACTCTTGTTGCCAGGCCATAGGGTACCACCATCAAACCTCAGTCATATACCAAGGCCACAGGTTTCCAGAATCAAACCGATTTCATGTTCCCAGGCAACAGGGTACCAGGATCCAAACCGATGTCATATTCCAAGGCCACAGGATTCCACAATCTAACATCAGTCATGTTCCCAGGCCAATGGTTTCCAGAATCAAACCTCAGTCATATTCCCAAGACACATGGTTCCAGAATCAAACCTCAGTCATATTCGCAGGCCACAGGTTTCAACAATCAAACCTCAGTCTTGTTCCTAGGACACAGGTGTCCAGAATCAAATCTCTGTCATGTTCCCAGGCCACAGGGTTCCACAATCAAACCTCATTCATGTTCCCAGGCGACAGGGTTCCAGATTCAAGCCTCAGTCATGTTGCCAGTCCACAGGTTTCTGCAATCAAACCTCAGTCAGGTTCTCAGGCCACAGGGTTCCAGAATCAAGCCTTAGTCATTTTGCCAGGCCAGAGTGTTCCGCCACCAAACCACACACATGATTCCAGGACACATGTTTCCACAATGAAACCTCAGTCATTTTCCCAGGCCACAGGTTTCCAGAATCAAACCTCAGTCATATTCCCAGGACACATGTTCCAGAATCAAACCTCAGTCATGTTCGCAGGCCACAGGTTTCAACAATCAAACCTCAGTCATGTTCCCAGGACACAGGTGTGCAGAATCAAAACTCAGTCATGTTCCCAGGGAACAGGGTTCCAGAAGCAAACCTCAGTCTTGTTCCCCGGACACAGGGTTCCAGAATCAACCCGATATCATATTCCCCGGCCACAGTCTTCCAGAATCAAACCTCAGTCTTGTTGCCAGGACATAGGGTACCACGGTCAAACCTCAGTCATATTCCCAGGCCACGGGTTTCCAGAATCAAAACGATTTCATGTTCCCAGGCAACAGGGTACCAAAATCCAAACCAATGTCATGTTCCCAGGCCACAGGATTCCACAATCTAACATCAGTCATGTTCCCAGGCCAATGGTTTCCATAATCAAATTTCAGTCATATTCCCAGGGCACATGGTTCCAGAATCAAACCTCAGTAATGTTCCCAGGCCATAGGTTTCAAGAATCAGACCTCAGTCATGCTCCCAAGAGACAGGTGTCCAGAATCAAACCTCAGTCATGTTCCCAGGGAACAGGCATCCAGAAAGAAACCTCAGTCATGTTCCCAGGCCACAGGGTTCCAGAAGCAAACCTCAGTCTTGTTCCCAGGACACAGGTTTCCACAATCAACCCGATATCATGTTCCGTGGCAAGAGTCTTCCAGGATCAAACGTCAGTCATGTTGCCAGGCCACAAGTTTCCACCATCAAACCTCAGACATGTTCCCAGGCCACAGGGTTAAAGAATCAAACCGTTCTCATGTTTCCAGGCCACAGGGTTCCAGAATCCACCGATGTCATGTTCCCAGGCCACAGGATTCCACAATCTAACATCAGTCATGTTCCCAGGCCAATGGTTTCCAGAATCAAACCTCAGTCATATTCCCAGGACACATGGTTCCAGAATCAAACCTCAGTCATGTTCCCAGGGAACAGGCTTCCAGAAACAAACCTCAGTCATGTTCCCAGGCCACAGGGTTCCAGAATCCAACCGATGTCATGTTCCCAGCCCACAGGCGTCCAGAAGCAAACCTCAGTCTTGTTCACAGGACACAGGGTTCCAGAATCAAACCGATATCATGTTCCTTGGCCACAGTCTTCCAGACTCAAACCTCAGTCATCTTACCAGGCCACAGGTTTCCACCATCAAACCGCAGACATGTTCCAAAGGCCACAGGTTTCCAGAATCAAACCGTTCTCATGTTCCCAGGACACAGGGTTCCACCATCAAGCCTCAGTCATGTTCCCAGGCCTGAGTGTTCCACAATCAAACCTAAGTCATCTTGCCAGGCCATAGGGTACCACCATCAAACCTCAGTCATATTTCCAGGCCACAGGTTTCCAGAATCAAACCGATTTCATATTCCCAGGCAACAGGGTACCAGAATCCAAACCGAGGTCATGTTCCCAGGCCACAGTATTCCACAATCTAACATCAGTCATGTTCACAGGTCAATGGTTTCCATAATCAAACCTCAGTCATATTCCCAGGACACAGGGTTCCAGAATAAAACCTCAGTCATGTTCCCTAGACACAGGTTTCAAAAATATATCCCAGTCATGTTCACAGCCCACAGGTTCCACAATTAAAGCTCAGTCATATTCCCAGGCCAGAGGGATCCACAATCAAACCTCAGTCCTATTGCCATGCCACGGTTTCACCATAAAGCCTCAGTCATGTTCCCAGGCCAGAGTGTTCCACAATCAAACCTAAGTCATCTTGCCAGGCAACAGGGTTCCACCATCAAACCTCAGTCCTGTTGCCAGGCCACAGGGTTCCACCATCAAGCCTCAGTCATGTTCCCTGCACACAGGGTTCCTCCATCAAACCTCAATCATGTTCCTAGGACACAGGGTTCCAGAATCAAACCAATGTCAAGTTCCCAGGCCATGGTTTTCAAGTACCAGACCACAGTCATGTTTCCAGGACACAGGGTTCCACAGTCAATCCTCAGTCATGTTGCCAGTCCACAGGTTTCTGCCATCAAACCTCAGTCATGTTCCCAGGCCATAGGGTTCCAGAATCAAGCCTCAGTCATTTTGCCAGGCCAGGGTTTTCCACCATCAAACCTCAGTCATGATCCCAGGCCAAATGTTTCGACAATGAATCCTAAGTGATTTTCCCAGGCCACAGGTTTCCAGAATCAAACCTCAGTCATATTCCCAGGACACATGGATCCAGAATCAAACCTCAGTCATGTTCGCAGGCCACAGGTTTCAACAATCAAACCTCAGACATATTCCCAGGCCACAGGTGTCCAGAATCAAACCTCAGTCATGTTCTCAGGGAACAGGCTTCCAGAAACAAATCTCTGTCATGTTCCCAGGCAACAGGGTTCCACAATCAAACCTCAGTCATGTTCCCAGGCTACAGGGTTCCAAAATCGAACCGATGTCATGTTCCGAGGCCACAGGGTTCCACCAGCAAACCTCAGTCTTGTTCCCAGGATACAGGTTTCCAGAATCAACCCAATATCATGTTCCCTGGCCACAGTCTTCCAGACTCAAACCTCAGTCATGTTGCCAGCCCAGAGGTTTCCACCAACAAACCTCAGACATGTTCCCAGGCCACAGGGTTCCAGAGTCAAACCGTTCTCATGTTCAAAGGCCACAGGATTCCAGAATCCACCGAGGTCATGTTCCCAGGCCATAGCGTTCCAGAATCAATTCTCAGTTATGTTCCCAGGCTAGAGGGTTCCAAAATAAAACCTCAGTCATGTTCCCAGTCCACAGGGTTCCAGAACCAAGGCTCAGTCAGGATCCCAGGGCACAGTATTCCACTATCTAAACAGATGTCATGTTTCCAGGCCACAGTTTTCCAGAATCACGCCTCAGTCATGTTCCCAGGCCACAGGGATCCAGAATCAAAACTCACTCTTGTTGCCAGGCCATAGGGTACCACCATCAAACCTCAGTCATATACCCAGGCCACAGGTTTCCAGAATCAAACCGATTTCATGTTCCCAGGCAACAGGGTACCAGGATCCAAACCGATGTCATGTTCCAAGGCCACAGGATTCCACAATCTAACATCAGTCATGTTCCCAGGCCAATGGTTTCCAGAATCAAACCTCAGTCATATTCCCAAGACACATGGTTCCAGAATCAAACCTCAGTCATATTCGCAGGCCACAGGTTTCAACAATCAAACCTCAGTCTTGTTCCTAGGACACAGGTGTCCAGAATCAAATCTCTGTCATGTTCCCAGGCCACAGGGTTCCACAATCAAACCTCATTCATGTTCCCAGGCGACAGGGTTCCAGAATCAAGCCTCAGTCATGTTGCCAGTCCACAGGTTTCTGCAATCAAACCTCAGTCAAGTTCTCAGGCCACAGGGTTCCAGAATCAAGCCTTAGTCATTTTGCCAGGCCAGAGTGTTCCGCCATCAAACCACACACATGATTCCAGGACACATGTTTCCACAATGAAACCTCAGTCATTTTCCCAGGCCACAGGTTTCCAGAATCAAACCTCAGTCATATTCCCAGGACACATGGTTCCAGAATCAAACCTCAGTCATGTTCGCAGGCCACAGGTTTCAACAATCAAACCTCAGTCATGTTCCCAGGACACAGGTGTGCAGAATCAAAACTCAGTCATGTTCCCAGGGAACAGGGTTCCAGAAGCAAACCTCAGTCTTGTTCCCCGGACACAGGGTTCCAGAATCAACCCGATATCATATTCCCTGGCCACAGTCTTCCAGAATCAAACCTCAGTCTTGTTGCCAGGACATAGGGTACCACGGTCAAACCTCAGTCATATTCCCAGGCCACGGGTTTCCAGAATCAAAACGATTTCATGTTCCCAGGCAACAGGGTACCAAAATCCAAACCAATGTCATGTTCCCAGGCCACAGGATTCCACAATCTAACATCAGTCATGTTCCCAGGCCAATGGTTTCCATAATCAAATTTCAGTCATATTCCCAGGGCACATGGTTCCAGAATCAAACCTCAGTCATGTTCCCAGGCCATAGGTTTCAAAAATCAGACCTCAGTCATGCTCCCAAGAGACAGGTGTCCAGAATCAAACCTCAGTCATGTTCCCAGGGAACAGGCATCCAGAAAGAAACCTCAGTCATGTTCCCAGGCCACAGGGTTCCAGAAGCAAACCTCAGTCTTGTTCCCAGGACACAGGTTTCCACAATCAACCCGATATCATGTTCCGTGGCAAGAGTCTTCCAGGATCAAACGTCAGTCATGTTGCCAGGCCACAAGTTTCCACCATCAAACCTCAGACATGTTCCCAGGCCTCAGGGTTAAAGAATCAAACCATTCTCATGTTTCCAGGCCACAGGGTTCCAGAATCCACCGATGTCATGTTCCCAGGCCACAGGATTCCACAATCTAACATCAGTCATGTTCCCAGGCCAATGGTTTCCAGAATCAAACCTCAGTCATATTCCCAGGCAACATGGTTCCAGAATCAAACCTCAGTCATGTTCCCAGGGAACAGGCTTCCAGAAACAAACCTCAGTCATGTTCCCAGGCCACAGGGTTCCAGAATCCAACCGATGTCATGTTCCCAGCCCACAGGCGTCCAGAAGCAAACCTCAGTCTTGTTCCCAGGACACAGGGTTCCAGAATCAAACCGATATCATGTTCCTTGGCCACAGTCTTCCAGACTCAAACCTCAGTCATCTTACCAGGCCACAGGTTTCCACCATCAAACCGCAGACATGTTCCAAAGGCCACAGGTTTCCAGAATCAAACCGTTCTCATGTTCCCAGGACACAGGGTTCCACCATCAAGCCTCAGTCATGTTCCCAGGCCTGAGTGTTCCACAATCAAACCTAAGTCATCTTGCCAGGCCATAGGGTACCACCATCAAACCTCAGTCATATTTCCAGGCCACAGGTTTCCAGAATCAAACCGATTTCATATTCCCAGGCAACAGGGTACCAGAATCCAAACCGATGTCATGTTCCCAGGCCACAGTATTCCACAATCTAACATCAGTCATGTTCACAGGTCAATGGTTTCCATAATCAAACCTCAGTCATATTCCCAGGACACAGGGTTCCAGAATAAAACCTCAGTCATGTTCCCTAGACACAGGTTTCAAAAATATATCCCAGTCATGTTCACAGCCCACAGGTTCCACAATTAAAGCTCAGTCATATTCCCAGGCCAGAGGGATCCACAATCAAACCTCAGTCCTATTGCCATGCCACGGTTTCACCATAAAGCCTCAGTCATGTTCCCAGGCCAGAGTGTTCCACAATCAAACCTAAGTCATCTTGCCAGGCAACAGGGTTCCACCATCAAACCTCAGTCCTGTTGCCAGGCCACAGGGTTCCACCATCAAGCCTCAGTCATGTTCCCTGCACACAGGGTTCCTCCATCAAACCTCAATCATGTTCCTAGGACACAGGGTTCCAGAATCAAACCAATGTCAAGTTCCCAGGCCATGGTTTTCAAGTACCAGACCACAGTCATGTTTCCAGGACACAGGGTTCCACAGTCAATCCTCAGTCATGTTGCCAGTCCACAGGTTTCTGCCATCAAACCTCAGTCATGTTCCCAGGCCATAGGGTTCCAGAATCAAGCCTCAGTCATTTTGCCAGGCCAGGGTTTTCCACCATCAAACCTCAGTCATGATCCCAGGCCAAATGTTTCGACAATGAATCCTAAGTGATTTTCCCAGGCCACAGGTTTCCAGAATCAAACCTCAGTCATATTCCCAGGACACATGGATCCAGAATCAAACCTCAGTCATGTTCGCAGGCCACAGGTTTCAACAATCAAACCTCAGACATATTCCCAGGCCACAGGTGTCCAGAATCAAACCTCAGTCATGTTCTCAGGGAACAGGCTTCCAGAAACAAATCTCTGTCATGTTCCCAGGCAACAGAGTTCCACAATCAAACGTCAGTCATGTTCCCAGGCTACAGGGTTCCAAAATCCAACCGATGTCATGTTCCGAGGCCACAGGGTTCCACAAGCAAACCTCAGTCTTGTTCCCAGGATACAGGTTTCCAGAATCAACCCAATATCATGTTCCCTGGCCACAGTCTTCCAGACTCAAACCTCAGTCATGTTGCCAGCCCAGAGGTTTCCACCAACAAACCTCAGACATGTTCCCAGGCCACAGGGTTCCAGAGTCAAACCGTTCTCATGTTCAAAGGCCACAGGATTCCAGAATCCACCGAGGTCATGTTCCCAGGCCATAGCGTTCCAGAATCAATTCTCAGTTATGTTCCCAGGCTAGAGGGTTCCAAAATAAAACCTCAGTCATGTTCCCAGTCCACAGGGTTCCAGAACCAAGGCTCAGTCAGGATCCCAGGGCACAGTATTCCACTATCTAAACAGATGTCATGTTTCCAGGCCACAGTTTTCCAGAATCACGCCTCAGTCATGTTCCCAGGCCACAGGGATCCAGAATCAAAACTCACTCTTGTTGCCAGGCCATAGGGTACCACCATCAAACCTCAGTCATATACCCAGGCCACAGGTTTCCAGAATCAAACCGATTTCATGTTCCCAGGCAACAGGGTACCAGGATCCAAACCGATGTCATGTTCCAAGGCCACAGGATTCCACAATCTAACATCAGTCATGTTCCCAGGCCAATGGTTTCCAGAATCAAACCTCAGTCATATTCCCAAGACACATGGTTCCAGAATCAAACCTCAGTCATATTCGCAGGCCACAGGTTTCAACAATCAAACCTCAGTCTTGTTCCTAGGACACAGGTGTCCAGAATCAAATCTCTGTCATGTTCCCAGGCCACAGGGTTCCACAATCAAACCTCATTCATGTTCCCAGGCGACAGGGTTCCAGAATCAAGCCTCAGTCATGTTGCCAGTCCACAGGTTTCTGCAATCAAACCTCAGTCAAGTTCTCAGGCCACAGGGTTCCAGAATCAAGCCTTAGTCATTTTGCCAGGCCAGAGTGTTCCGCCATCAAACCACACACATGATTCCAGGACACGTGTTTCCACAATGAAACCTCAGTCATTTTCCCAGGCCACAGGTTTCCAGAATCAAACCTCAGTCATATTCCCAGGACACATGGTTCCAGAATCAAACCTCAGTCATGTTCGCAGGCCACAGGTGTCAACAATCAAACCTCAGCCATGTTCCCAGGACACAGGTGTGCAGAATCAAAACTCAGTCATGTTCCCAGGGAACAGGGTTCCAGAAGCAAACCTCAGTCTTGTTCCCCGAACACAGGGTTCCAGAATCAACCCGATATCATATTCCCTGGCCACAGTCTTCCAGAATCAAACCTCAGTCTTGTTGCCAGGACATAGGGTACCACGGTCAAACCTCAGTCATATTCCCAGGCCACGGGTTTCCAGAATCAAAACGATTTCATGTTCCCAGGCAACAGGGTACCAAAATCCAAACCAATGTCATGTTCCCAGGCCACAGGATTCCACAATCTAACATCAGTCATGTTCCCAGGCCAATGGTTTCCATAATCAAATTTCAGTCATATTCCCAGGGCACATGGTTCCAGAATCAAACCTCAGTCATGTTCCCAGGCCATAGGTTTCAAAAATCAGACCTCAGTCATGCTCCCAAGAGACAGGTGTCCAGAATCAAACCACAGTCATGTTCCCAGGGAACAGGCATCCAGAAAGAAACCTCAGTCATGTTCCCAGGCCACAGGGTTCCAGAAGCAAACCTCAGTCTTGTTCCCAGGACACAGGTTTCCACAATCAACCCGATATCATGTTCCGTGGCAAGAGTCTTCCAGGATCAAACGTCAATCATGTTGCCAGCCCACAGGTTTCCACCAACAAACCTCAGACATGTTCCCAGGCCACAGGGTTCCAGAGTCAAACCGTTCTCATGTTCCCAGGCCACAGGATTCCAGAATCCACCGAGGTCATGTTCCCAGGCCATAGCGTTCCAGAATCAATCCTCAGTTATGTTCCCAGGCTACAGGGTTCCAAAATAAAACCTCAGTCATGTTCCCAGTCCACAGGGTTCCAGAACCAAGGCTCAGTCAGGATCCCAGGGCACAGTATTCCACTATCTAAACAGATGTCATGTTTCCAGGCCACAGTTTTCCAGAATCACGCCTCAGTCATGTTCCCAGGCCACAGGGATCCAGAATCAAAACTCACTCTTGTTGCCAGGCCATAGGGTACCACCATCAAACCTCAGTCATATACCCAGGCCACAGGTTTCCAGAATCAAACCGATTTCATGTTCCCAGGCAACAGGGTACCAGGATCCAAACCAATGTCATGTTCCAAGGCCACAGGATTCCACAATCTAACATCAGTCATGTTCCCAGGCCAATGGTTTCCAGAATCAAACCTCAGTCATATTCCCAAGACACATGGTTCCAGAATAAAACCTCAGTCATATTCGCAGGCCACAGGTTTCAACAATCAAACCTCAGTCTTGTTCCTAGGACACAGGTGTCCAGAATCAAATCTCTGTCATGTTCCCAGGCCACAGGGTTCCACAATCAAACCTCATTCATGTTCCCAGGCGACAGGGTTCCAGAATCAAGCCTCAGTCATGTTGCCAGTCCACAGGTTTCTGCAATCAAACCTCAGTCAAGTTCTCAGGCCACAGGGTTCCAGAATCAAGCCTTAGTCATTTTGCCAGGCCAGAGTGTTCCGCCATCAAACCACACACATGATTCCAGGACACATGTTTCCACAATGAAACCTCAGTCATTTTCCCAGGCCACAGGTTTCCAGAATCAAACCTCAGTCATATTCCCAGGACACATGGTTCCAGAATCAAACCTCAGTCATGTTCGCAGGCCACAGGTTTCAACAATCAAACCTCAGTCATGTTCCCAGGACACAGGTGTGCAGAATCAAAACTCAGTCATGTTCCCAGGGAACAGGGTTCCAGAAGCAAACCTCAGTCTTGTTCCCCGGACACAGGGTTCCAGAATCAACCCGATATCATATTCCCTGGCCACAGTCTTCCAGAATCAAACCTCAGTCTTGTTGCCAGGACATAGGGTACCACGGTCAAACCTCAGTCATATTCCCAGGCCACGGGTTTCCAGAATCAAAACGATTTCATGTTCCCAGGCAACAGGGTACCAAAATCCAAACCGATGTCATGTTCCCAGGCCACAGGATTCCACAATCTAACATCAGTCATGTTCCCAGGCCAATGGTTTCCATAATCAAATTTCAGTCATATTCCCAGTGCACATGGTTCCAGAATCAAACCTCAGTCATGTTCCCAGGCCATAGGTTTCAAAAATCAGACCTCAGTCATGCTCCCAAGAGACAGGTGTCCAGAATCAAACCTCAGTCATGTTCCCAGGGAACAGGCATCCAGAAAGAAACCTCAGTCATGTTCCCAGGCCACAGGGTTCCAGAAGCAAACCTCAGTCTTGTTCCCAGGACACTGGTTTCCACAATCAACCCGATATCATGTTCCGTGGCAAGAGTCTTCCAGGATCAAACGTCAGTCATGTTGCCAGCCCACAGGTTTCTACCAACAAACCTCAGACATGTTCCCAGGCCACAGGGTTCCAGAGTCAAACCGTTCTCATGTTCCCAGGCCACAGGATTCCAGAATCCACCGAGGTCATGTTCCCAGGCCATAGCGTTCCAGAATCAATCCTCAGTTATGTTCCCAGGCTACAGGGTTCCAAAATAAAACCTCAGTCATGTTCCCAGTCCACAGGGTTCCAGAACCAAGGCTCAGTCAGGATCCCAGGGCACAGTATTCCACTATCTAAACAGATGTCATGTTTCCAGGCCACAGTTTTCCAGAATCACGCCTCAGTCATGTTCCCAGGCCACAGGGATCCAGAATCAAAACTCACTCTTGTTGCCAGGCCATAGGGTACCACCATCAAACCTCAGTCATATACCCAGGCCACAGGTTTCCAGAATCAAACCGATTTCATGTTCCCAGGCAACAGGGTACCAGGATCCAAACCGATGTCATGTTCCAAGGCCACAGGATTCCACAATCTAACATCAGTCATGTTCCCAGGCCAATGGTTTCCAGAATCAAACCTCAGTCATATTCCCAAGACACATGGTTCCAGAATCAAACCTCAGTCATATTCGCAGGCCACAGGTTTCAACAATCAAACCTCAGTCTTGTTCCTAGGACACAGGTGTCCAGAATCAAATCTCTGTCATGTTCCCAGGCCACAGGGTTCCACAATCAAACCTCATTCATGTTCCCAGGCGACAGGGTTCCAGAATCAAGCCTCAGTCATGTTGCCAGTCCACAGGTTTCTGCAATCAAACCTCAGTCAAGTTCTCAGGCCACAGGGTTCCAGAATCAAGCCTTAGTCATTTTGCCAGGCCAGAGTGTTCCGCCATCAAACCACACACATGATTCCAGGACACATGTTTCCACAATGAAACCTCAGTCATTTTCCCAGGCCACAGGTTTCCAGAATCAAACCTCAGTCTTGTTCCCCGGACACAGGGTTCCAGAATCAACCCGATATCATATTCCCTGGCCACAGTCTTCCAGAATCAAACCTCAGTCTTGTTGCCAGGACATAGGGTACCACGGTCAAACCTCAGTCATATTCCCAGGCCACGGGTTTCCAGAATCAAAACGATTTCATGTTCCCAGGCAACAGGGTACCAAAATCCAAACCAATGTCATGTTCCCAGGCCACAGGATTCCACAATCTAACATCAGTCATGTTCCCAGGCCAATGGTTTCCATAATCAAATTTCAGTCATAATCCCAGGGCACATGGTTCCAGAATCAAACCTCAGTCATGTTCCCAGGCCATAGGTTTCAAAAATCAGACCTCAGTCATGCTCCCAAGAGACAGGTGTCCAGAATCAAACCTCAGTCATGTTCCCAGGGAACAGGCATCCAGAAAGAAACCTCAGTCATGTTCCCAGGCCACAGGGTTCCAGAAGCAAACCTCAGTCTTGTTCCCAGGACACAGGTTTCCACAATCAACCCGATATCATGTTCCGTGGCAAGAGTCTTCCAGGATCAAACGTCAATCATGTTGCCAGCCCACAGGTTTCCACCAACAAACCTCAGACATGTTCCCAGTCCACAGGGTTCCAGAGTCAAACCGTTCTCATGTTCCCAGGCCACAGGATTCCAGAATCCACCGAGGTCATGTTCCCAGGCCATAGCGTTCCAGAATCAATCCTCAGTTATGTTCCCAGGCTACAGGGTTCCAAAATAAAACCTCAGTCATGTTCCCAGTCCACAGGGTTCCAGAACCAAGGCTCAGTCAGGATCCCAGGGCACAGTATTCCACTATCTAAACAGATGTCATGTTTCCAGGCCACAGTTTTCCAGAATCACGCCTCAGTCATGTTCCCAGGCCACAGGGATCCAGAATCAAAACTCACTCTTGTTGCCAGGCCATAGGGTACCACCATCAAACCTCAGTCATATACCCAGGCCACAGGTTTCCAGAATCAAACCGATTTCATGTTCCCAGGCAACAGGGTACCAGGATCCAAACCGATGTCATGTTCCAAGGCCACAGGATTCCACAATCTAACATCAGTCATGTTCCCAGGCCACAGGTTTCCAGAATCAAACCTCAGTCATATTCCCAAGACACATGGTTCCAGAATCAAACCTCAGTCATATTCGCAGGCCACAGGTTTCAACAATCAAACCTCAGTCTTGTTCCTAGGACACAGGTGTCCAGAATCAAATCTCTGTCATGTTCCCAGGCCACAGGGTTCCACAATCAAACCTCATTCATGTTCCCAGGCGACAGGGTTCCAGAATCAAGCCTCAGTCATGTTGCCAGTCCACAGGTTTCTGCAATCAAACCTCAGTCAAGTTCTCAGGCCACAGGGTTCCAGAATCAAGCCTTAGTCATTTTGCCAGGCCAGAGTGTTCCGCCATCAAACCACACACATGATTCCAGGACACATGTTTCCACAATGAAACCTCAGTCATTTTCCCAGGCCACAGGTTTCCAGAATCAAACCTCAGTCATATTCCCAGGACACATGGTTCCAGAATCAAACCTCAGTCATGTTCGCAGGCCACAGGTTTCAACAATCAAACCTCAGTCATGTTCCCAGGACACAGGTGTGCAGAATCAAAACTCAGTCATGTTCCCAGGGAACAGGGTTCCAGAATCAAACCTCAGTCATGTTCCCAGGCCATAGGTTTCAAAAATCAGACCTCAGTCATGCTCCCAAGAGACAGGTGTCCAGAATCAAACCTCAGTCATGTTCCCAGGGAACAGGCATCCAGAAAGAAACCTCAGTCATGTACCCAGGCCACAGGGTTCCAGAAGCAAACCTCAGTCTTGTTCCCAGGACACAGGTTTCCACAATCAACCCGATATCATGTTCCGTGGCAAGAGTCTTCCAGGATCAAACGTCAGTCATGTTGCCAGGCCACAAGTTTCCACCATCAAACCTCAGACATGTTCCCAGGCCTCAGGGTTAAAGAATCAAACCGTTCTCATGTTTCCAGGCCACAGGTTTCCAGAATCCACCGATGTCATGTTCCCAGGCCACAGGATTCCACAATCTAACATCAGTCATGTTCCCAGGCCAATGGTTTCCAGAATCAAACCTCAGTCATATTCCCAGGACACATGGTTCCAGAATCAAACCTCAGTCATGTTCCCAGGGAACAGGCTTCCAGAAACAAACCTCAGTCATGTTCCCAGGCCACAGGGTTCCAGAATCCAACCGATGTCATGTTCCCAGCCCACAGGCGTCCAGAAGCAAACCTCAGTCTTGTTCCCAGGACACAGGGTTCCAGAATCAAACCGATATCATGTTCCTTGGCCACAGTCTTCCAGAATCAAACCTCAGTCATGTTACCAGGCCACAGGTTTCCACCATCAAACCGCAGACATGTTCCAAAGGCCACAGGTTTGCAGAATCAAACCGTTCTCATGTTCCCAGGACACAGGGTTCCACCATCAAGCCTCAGTCATGTTCCCAGGCCTGAGTGTTCCACAATCAAACCTAAGTCATCTTGCCAGGCCATAGGGTACCACCATCAAACCTCAGTCATATTTCCAGGCCACAGGTTTCCAGAATCAAACCGATTTCATATTCCCAGGCAACAGGGTACCAGAATCCAAACCGATGTCATGTTCCCAGGCCACAGGATTCCACAATCTAACATCAGTCATGTTCACAGGTCAATGGTTTCCATAATCAAACCTCAGTCATATTCCCAGGACACAGGGTGCCAGAATAAAACCTCAGTCATGTTCCCTAGACACAGGTTTCAAAAATATATCCCAGTCATGTTCACAGCCCACAGGTTCCACAATTAAAGCTCAGTCATATTCCCAGGCCAGAGGGATCCACAATCAAACCTCAGTCCTATTGTCATGCCACGGTTTCACCATAAAGCCTCAGTCATGTTCCCAGGCCAGAGTGTTCCACAATCAAACCTAAGTCATCTTGCCAGGCAACAGGGTTCCACCATCAAACCTCAGTCCTGTTGCCAGGCCACAGGGTTCCACCATCAAGCCTCAGTCATGTTCCCTGCACACAGGGTTCCTCCATCAAACCTCAATCATGTTCCTAGGACACAGGGTTCCAGAATCAAATAAATGTCAAGTTCCCAGGCCATGGTTTTCAAGTACCAGACCACAGTCATGTTTCCAGGACACAGGGTTCCACAGTCAATCCTCAGTCATGTTGCCAGTCCACAGGTTTCTGCCATCAAACCTCAGTCATGTTCCCAGGCCATAGGGTTCCAGAATCAAGCCTCAGTCATTTTGCCAGGCCAGAGTTCTCCACCATCAAACCTCAGTCATGATCCCAGGCCAAATGTTTCGACAATGAATCCTAAGTGATTTTCCCAGGCCACAGGTTTCCAGAATCAAACCTCAGTCATATTCCCAGGACACATGGATCCAGAATCAAACCTCAGTCATGTTCGCAGGCCACAGGTTTCAACAATCAAACCTCAGACATATTCCCAGGCCACAGGTGTCCAGAATAAAACCTCAGTCATGTTCTCAGGGAACAGGCTTCCAGAAACAAATCTCTGTCATGTTCCCAGGCAACAGGGTTCCACAATCAAACCTCAGTCATGTTCCCAAGCTACAGGGTTCCAAAATCCAACCGATGTCATGTTCCGAGGCCACAGGGTTCCACAAGCAAACCTCAGTCTTGTTCCCAGGATACAGGTTTCCAGAATCAACCCGATATCATGTTCCCTGGCCACAGTCTTCCAGACTCAAACCTCAGTCATGTTGCCAGCCCACAGGTTTCCACCAACAAACCTCAGACATGTTCCCAGGCCACAGGGTTCCAGAGTCAAACCGTTCTCATGTTCCCAGGCCACAGGATTCCAGAATCCACCGAGGTCATGTTCCCAGGCCATAGCGTTCCAGAATCAATCCTCAGTTATGTTCCCAGGCTAGAGGGTTCCAAAATAAAACCTCAGTCATGTTCCCAGTCCACAGGGTTCCAGAACCAAGGCTCAGTCAGGATCCCAGGGCACAGTATTCCACTATCTAAACAGATGTCATGTTTCCAGGCCACAGTTTTCCAGAATCACGCCTCAGTCATGTTCCCAGGCCACAGGGATCCAGAATCAAAACTCACTCTTGTTGCCAGGCCATAGGGTACCACCATCAAACCTCAGTCATATACCCAGGCCACAGGTTTCCAGAATCAAACCGATTTCATGTTCCCAGGCAACAGGGTACCAGGATCCAAACCGATGTCATGTTCCAAGGCCACAGGATTCCACAATCTAACATCAGTCATGTTCCCAGGCCAATGGTTTCCAGAATCAAACTTCAGTCATATTCCCAAGACACATGGTTCCAGAATCAAACCTCAGTCATATTCGCAGGCCACAGGTTTCAACAATCAAACCTCAGTCTTGTTCCTAGGACACAGGTGTCCAGAATCAAATCTTTGTCATGTTCCCAGGCCACAGGGTTCCACAATCAAACCTCATTCATGTTCCCAGGCGACAGGGTTCCAGAATCAAGCCTCAGTCATGTTGCCAGTCCACAGGTTTCTGCAATCAAACCTCAGTCAAGTTCTCAGGCCACAGGGTTCCAGAATCAAGCCTTAGTCATTTTACCAGGCCAGAGTGTTCCGCCATCAAACCACACACATGATTCCAGGACACATGTTTCCACAATGAAACCTCAGTCATTTTCCCAGGCCACAGGTTCCCAGAATCAAACCTCACTCATATTCCCAGGACACATGGTTCCAGAATCAAACCTCAGTCATGTTCGCAGGCCACAGGTTTCAACAATCAAACCTCAGTCATGTTCCCAGGACACAGGTGTGCAGAATCAAAACTCAGTCATGTTTCCAGGGAACAGGGTTCCAGAAGCAAACCTCAGTCTTGTTCCCCGGACACAGGGTTCCAGAATCAACCCGATATCATATTCCCTGGCCACAGTCTTCCAGAATCAAACCTCAGTCTTGTTGCCAGGACATAGGGAACCACGGTCAAACCTCAGTCATATTCCCAGGCCACGGGTTTCCAGAATCAAAACGATTTCATGTTCCCAGGCAACAGGGTACCAAAATCCAAACCTATGTCATGTTCCGAGGCCACAGGATTCCACAATCTAACATCAGTCATGTTCCCAGGCCAATGGTTTCCATAATCAAATTTCAGTCATATTCCCAGGGCACATCGTTCCAGAATCAAACCTCAGTCATATTCCCAGGACACATGGTTCCAGAATCAAACCTCAGTCATGTTCGCAGGCCACAGGTTTCAACAATCAAACCTCAGTCATGTTCCCAGGACACAGGTGTGCAGAATCAAAACTCAGTCATGTTCCCAGGGAACAGGGTTCCAGAAGCAAACCTCAGTCTTGTTCCCCGGACACAGGGTTCCAGAATCAACCCGATATCATATTCCCTGGCCACAGTCTTCCAGAATCAAACCTCAGTCTTGTTGCCAGGACATAGGGTACCACGGTCAAACCTCAGTCATATTCCCAGGCCACGGGTTTCCAGAATCAAAACGATTTCATGTTCCCAGGCAACAGGGTACCAAAATCCAAACCGATGTCATGTTCCCAGGCCACAGGATTCCACAATCTAACATCAGTCATGTTCCCAGGCCAATGGTTTCCATAATCAAATTTCAGTCATATTCCCAGGGCACATGGTTCCAGAATCAAACCTCAGTCATGTTCCCAGGCCATAGGTTTCAAAAATCAGACCTCAGTCATGCTCCCAAGAGACAGGTGTCCAGAATCAAACCTCAGTCATGTTCCCAGGGAACAGGCATCCAGAAAGAAACCTCAGTCATGTTCCCAGGCCACAGGGTTCCAGAAGCAAACCTCAGTCTTGTTCCCAGGACACAGGTTTCCACAATCAACCCGATATCATGTTCCGTGGCAAGAGTCTTCCAGGATCAAACGTCAGTCATGTTGCCAGGCCACAAGTTTCCACCATCAAACCTCAGACATGTTCCCAGGCCACAGGGTTAAAGAATCAAACCGTTCTCATGTTTCCAGGCCACAGGGTTCCAGAATCCACCGATGTCATGTTCCCAGGCCACAGGATTCCACAATCTAACATCAGTCATGTTCCCAGGCCAATGGTTTCCAGAATCAAACCTCAGTCATATTCCCAGGACACATGGTTCCAGAATCAAACCTCAGTCATGTTCCCAGGGAACAGGCTTCCAGAAACAAACCTCAGTCATGTTCCCAGGCCACAGGGTTCCAGAATCCAACCGATGTCATGTTCCCAGCCCACAGGCGTCCAGAAGCAAACCTCAGTCTTGTTCCCAGGACACAGGGTTCCAGAATCAAACCGATATCATATTCCTTGTCCACAGTCTTCCAGAATCAAACCTCAGTCATGTTACCAGGCCACAGGTTTCCACCATCAAACCGCAGACATGTTCCAAAGGCCACAGGTTTCCAGAATCAAACCGTTCTCATGTTCCCAGGACACAGGGTTCCACCATCAAGCCTCAGTCATGTTCCCAGGCCTGAGTGTTCCACAATCAAACCTAAGTCATCTTACCAGGCCATAGGGTACCACCATCAAACCTCAGTCATATTTCCAGGCCACAGGTTTCCAGAATCAAACCGATTTCATATTCCCAGGCAACAGGGTACCAGAATCCAAACCGATGTCATGTTCCCAGGCCACAGGATTCCACAATCTAACATCAGTCATGTTCCCAGGCCAATGGTTTCCATAATCAAATTTCAGTCATATTCCCAGGGCACATGGTTCCAGAATCAAACCTCAGTCATGTTCCCAGGCCATAGGTTTCAAAAATCAGACCTCAGTCATGCTCCCAAGAGACAGGTGTCCAGAATCAAACCTCAGTCATGTTCCCAGGGAACAGGCATCCAGAAAGAAACCTCAGTCATGTTCCCAGGCCACAGGGTTCCAGAATCAAACCGATATCATATTCCTTGGCCACAGTCTTCCAGAATCAAACCTCAGTCATGTTACCAGGCCACAGGTTTCCACCATCAAACCGCAGACATGTTCCAAAGGCCACAGGTTTCCAGAATCAAACCGTTCTCATGTTCCCAGGACACAGGGTTCCACCATCAAGCCTCAGTCATGTTCCCAGGCCTGAGTGTTCCACAATCAAACCTAAGTCATCTTGCCAGGCCATAGGGTACCACCATCAAACCTCAGTCATATTTCCAGGCCACAGGTTTCCAGAATCAAACCGATTTCATATTCCCAGGCAACAGGGTACCAGAATCCAAACCGAGGTCATGTTCCAAGGCCACAGTATTCCACAATCTAACATCAGTCATGTTCACAGGTCAATGGTTTCCATAATCAAACCTCAGTCATATTCCCAGGACACAGGGTTCCAGAATAAAACCTCAGTCATGTTCCCTAGACACAGGTTTCAAAAATATATCCCAGTCATGTTCACAGCCCACAGGTTCCACAATTAAAGCTCAGTCATATTCCCAGGCCAGAGGGATCCACAATCAAACCTCAGTCCTATTGCCATGCCACGGTTTCACCATAAAGCCTCAGTCATGTTCCCAGGCCAGAGTGTTCCACAATCAAACCTAAGTCATCTTGCCAGGCAACAGGGTTCCACCATCAAACCTCAGTCCTGTTGCCAGGCCACAGGGTTCCACCATCAAGCCTCAGTCATGTTCCCTGCACACAGGGTTCCTCCATCAAACCTCAATCATGTTCCTAGGACACAGGGTTCCAGAATCAAACCAATGTCAAGTTCCCAGGCCATGGTTTTCAAGTACCAGACCACAGTCATGTTCCCAGGCCATAGGGTTCCAGAATCAAGCCTCAGTCATTTTGCCAGGCCAGGGTTTTCCACCATCAAACCTCAGTCATGATCCCAGGCCAAATGTTTCGACAATGAATCCTAAGTGATTTTCCCAGGCCACAGGTTTCCAGAATCAAACCTCAGTCATATTCCCAGGACACATGGATCCAGAATCAAACCTCAGTCATGTTCGCAGGCCACAGGTTCCAACAATCAAACCTCAGACATATTCCCAGGCCACAGGTGTCCAGAATCAAACCTCAGTCATGTTCTCAGGGAACAGGCTTCCAGAAACAAATCTCTGTCATGTTCCCAGGCAACAGGATTCCATAATCAAACCTCAGTCATGTTCCCAGGCTACAGGGTTCCAAAATCCAACCGATGTCATGTTCCGAGGCCACAGGGTTCCACAAGCAAACCTCAGTCTTGTTCCCAGGATACAGGTTTCCAGAATCAACCCAATATCATGTTCCCTGGCCACAGTCTTGCAGACTCAAACCTCAGTCATGTTGCCAGCCCACAGGTTTCCACCAACAAACCTCAGACATGTTCCCAGGCCACAGGGTTCCAGAGTCAAACCGTTCTCATGTTCCCAGGCCACAGGATTCCAGAATCCACCGAGGTCATGTTCCCAGGCCATAGCGTTCCAGAATCAATCCTCAGTTATGTTCCCAGGCTACAGGGTTCCAGAATAAAACGTCAGTCATGTTCCCAGTCCACAGGGTTCCAGAACCAAGGCTCAGTCACGTTCCCAGGGCACAGTATTCCACAGTCTAAACAGATGTCATGTTCCCAGGCCTCAGGGTTCCAGAATCCACCCATGTCATGTTCCCAGGCCACAGGGTTCCAGAATCAATCCTCAGTTATGTTCCCAGGCTACAAGGTTCCAGAATAAAACCTCAGTCATGTTCCTAGTCCACAGGGTTCCAGAATCCACCGTTGTCATGTGCCCAGGCCACAGGGTTCCAGAATCAATCCTCAGTTATGGTCCCAGGCTACAGGGTTCCAGAATAAAACCTCAGTCATGTTCCCAGTCCACAGGGTTCCAGAACCAAGGCTCAGTCAGGATCCCAGGGCACAGTATTCCACTATCTAAACAGATGTCATGTTTCCAGGCCACAGTTTTCCAGAATCACGCCTCAGTCATGTTCCCAGGCCAAAGGGATCCAGAATCAAAACTCACTCTTGTTGCCAGGCCATAGGGTACCACCATCAAACCTCAGTCATATACCCAGGCCACAGGTTTCCAGAATCAAACCGATTTCATGTTCCCAGGCAACAGGGTACCAGGATCCAAACCGATGTCATGTTCCAAGGCCACAGGATTCCACAATCTAACATCAGTCATGTTCCCAGGCCAATGGTTTCCAGAATCAAACCTCAGTCATATTCCCAAGACACATGGTTCCAGAATCAAACCTCAGTCATATTCGCAGGCCACAGGTTTCAACAATCAAACCTCAGTCTTGTTCCTAGGACACAGGTGTCCAGAATCAAATCTCTGTCATGTTCCCAGGCCACAGGGTTCCACAATCAAACCTCATTCATGTTCCCAGGCGACAGGGTTCCAGAATCAAGCCTCAGTCATGTTGCCAGTCCACAGGTTTCTGCAATCAAACCTCAGTCAAGTTCTCAGGCCACAGGGTTCCAGAATCAAGCCTTAGTCATTTTACCAGGCCAGAGTGTTCCGCCATCAAACCACACACATGATTCCAGGACACATGTTTCCACAATGAAACCTCAGTCATTTTCCCAGGCCACAGGTTTCCAGAATCAAACCTCACTCATATTCCCAGGACACATGGTTCCAGAATCAAACCTCAGTCATGTTCGCAGGCCACAGGTTTCAACAATCAAACCTCAGTCATGTTCCCAGGACACAGGTGTGCAGAATCAAAACTCAGTCATGTTTCCAGGGAACAGGGTTCCAGAAGCAAACCTCAGTCTTGTTCCCCGGACACAGGGTTCCAGAATCAACCCGATATCATATTCCCTGGCCACAGTCTTCCAGAATCAAACCTCAGTCTTGTTGCCAGGACATAGGGAACCACGGTCAAACCTCAGTCATATTCCCAGGCCACGGGTTTCCAGAATCAAAACGATTTCATGTTCCTAGGCAACAGGGTACCAAAATCCAAACCGATGTCATGTTCCGAGGCCACAGGATTCCACAATCTAACATCAGTCATGTTCCCAGGCCAATGGTTTCCATAATCAAATTTCAGTCATATTCCCAGGGCACATCGTTCCAGAATCAAACCTCAGTCATATTCCCAGGACACATGGTTCCAGAATCAAACCTCAGTCATGTTCGCAGGCCACAGGTTTCAACAATCAAACCTCAGTCATGTTCCCAGGACACAGGTGTGCAGAATCAAAACTCAGTCATGTTCCCAGGGAACAGGGTTCCAGAAGCAAACCTCAGTCTTGTTCCCCGGACACAGGGTTCCAGAATCAACCCGATATCATATTCCCTGGCCACAGTCTTCCAGAATCAAACCTCAGTCTTGTTGCCAGGACATAGGGTACCACGGTCAAACCTCAGTCATATTCCCAGGCCACGGGTTTCCAGAATCAAAACGATTTCATGTTCCCAGGCAACAGGGTACCAAAATCCAAACCGATGTCATGTTCCCAGGCCACAGGATTCCACAATCTAACATCAGTCATGTTCCCAGGCCAATGGTTTCCATAATCAAATTTCAGTCATATTCCCAGGGCACATGGTTCCAGAATCAAACCTCAGTCATGTTCCCAGGCCATAGGTTTCAAAAATCAGACCTCAGTCATGCTCCCAAGAGACAGGTGTCCAGAATCAAACCTCAGTCATGTTCCCAGGGAACAGGCATCCAGAAAGAAACCTCAGTCATGTTCCCAGGCCACAGGGTTCCAGAAGCAAACCTCAGTCTTGTTCCCAGGACACAGGTTTCCACAATCAACCCGATATCATGTTCCGTGGCAAGAGTCTTCCAGGATCAAACGTCAGTCATGTTGCCAGGCCACAAGTTTCCACCATCAAACCTCAGACATGTTCCCAGGCCACAGGGTTAAAGAATCAAACCGTTCTCATGTTTCCAGGCCACAGGGTTCCAGAATCCACCGATGTCATGTTCCCAGGCCACAGGATTCCACAATCTAACATCAGTCATGTTCCCAGGCCAATGGTTTCCAGAATCAAACCTCAGTCATATTCCCAGGACACATGGTTCCAGAATCAAACCTCAGTCATGTTCCCAGGGAACAGGCTTCCAGAAACAAACCTCAGTCATGTTCCCAGGCCACAGGGTTCCAGAATCCAACCGATGTCATGTTCCCAGCCCACAGGCGTCCAGAAGCAAACCTCAGTCTTGTTCCCAGGACACAGGGTTCCAGAATCAAACCGATATCATATTCCTTGTCCACAGTCTTCCAGAATCAAACCTCAGTCATGTTACCAGGCCACAGGTTTCCACCATCAAACCGCAGACATGTTCCAAAGGCCACAGGTTTCCAGAATCAAACCGTTCTCATGTTCCCAGGACACAGGGTTCCACCATCAAGCCTCAGTCATGTTCCCAGGCCTGAGTGTTCCACAATCAAACCTAAGTCATCTTACCAGGCCATAGGGTACCACCATCAAACCTCAGTCATATTTCCAGGCCACAGGTTTCCAGAATCAAACCGATTTCATATTCCCAGGCAACAGGGTACCAGAATCCAAACCGATGTCATGTTCCCAGGCCACAGGATTCCACAATCTAACATCAGTCATGTTCCCAGGCCAATGGTTTCCATAATCAAATTTCAGTCATATTCCCAGGGCACATGGTTCCAGAATCAAACCTCAGTCATGTTCCCAGGCCATAGGTTTCAAAAATCAGACCTCAGTCATGCTCCCAAGAGACAGGTGTCCAGAATCAAACCTCAGTCATGTTCCCAGGGAACAGGCATCCAGAAAGAAACCTCAGTCATATTCCCAGGCCACAGGGTTCCAGAAGCAAACCTCAGTCTTGTTCCCAGGACACAGGTTTCCACAATCAACCCGATATCATGTTCCGTGGCAAGAGTCTTCCAGGATCAAACGTCAGTCATGTTGCCAGGCCACAAGTTTCCACCATCAAACCTCAGACATGTTCCCAGGCCACAGGGTTAAAGAATCAAACCGTTCTCATGTTTCCAGGCCACAGGGTTCCAGAATCCACCGATGTCATGTTCCCAGGCCACAGGATTCCACAATCTAACATCAGTCATGTTCCCAGGCCAATGGTTTCCAGAATCAAACCTCAGTCATATTCCCAGGACACATGGTTCCAGAATCAAACCTCAGTCATGTTCCCAGGGAACAGGCTTCCAGAAACAAACCTCAGTCATGTTCCCAGGCCACAGGGTTCCAGAATCCAACCGATGTCATGTTCCCAACCCACAGGCGTCCAGAAGCAAACCTCAGTCTTGTTCCCAGGACACAGGGTTCCAGAATCAAACCGATATCATGTTCCTTGGCCACAGTCTTCCAGAATCAAACCTCAGTCATGTTACCAGGCCACAGGTTTCCACCATCAAACCGCAGACATGTTCCAAAGGCCACAGGTTTGCAGAATCAAACCGTTCTCATGTTCCCAGGACACAGGGTTCCACCATCAAGCCTCAGTCATGTTCCCAGGCCTGAGTGTTCCACAATCAAACCTAAGTCATCTTGCCAGGCCATAGGGTACCACCATCAAACCTCAGTCATATTTCCAGGCCACAGGTTTCCAGAATCAAACCGATTTCATATTCCCAGGCAACAGGATACCAGAATCCAAACCGAGGTCATGTTCCCAGGCCACAGTATTCCACAATCTAACATCAGTCATGTTCACAGGTCAATGGTTTCCATAATCAAACCTCAGTCATATTCCCAGGACACAGGGTTCCAGAATAAAACCTCAGTCATGTTCCCTAGACACAGGTTTCAAAAATATATCCCAGTCATGTTCACAGCCCACAGGTTCCACAATTAAAGCTCAGTCATATTCCCAGGCCAGAGGGATCCACAATCAAACCTCAGTCCTATTGCCATGCCACGGTTTCACCATAAAGCCTCAGTCATGTTCCCAGGCCAGAGTGTTCCACAATCAAACCTAAGTCATCTTGCCAGGCAACAGGGTTCCACCATCAAACCTCAGTCCTGTTGCCAGGCCACAGGGTTCCACCATCAAGCCTCAGTCATGTTCCCTGCACACAGGGTTCCTCCATCAAACCTCAATCATGTTCCTAGGACACAGGGTTCCAGAATCAAACCAATGTCAAGTTCCCAGGCCATGGTTTTCAAGTACCAGACCACAGTCATGTTCCCAGGCCATAGGGTTCCAGAATCAAGCCTCAGTCATTTTGCCAGGCCAGGGTTTTCCACCATCAAACCTCAGTCATGATCCCAGGCCAAATGTTTCGACAATGAATCCTAAGTGATTTTCCCAGGCCACAGGTTTCCAGAATCAAACCTCAGTCATATTCCCAGGACACATGGATCCAGAATCAAACCTCAGTCATGTTCGCAGGCCACAGGTTTCAACAATCAAACCTCAGACATATTCCCAGGCCACAGGTGTCCAGAATCAAACCTCAGTCATGTTCTCAGGGAACAGGCTTCCAGAAACAAATCTCTGTCATGTTCCCAGGCAACAGGATTCCATAATCAAACCTCAGTCATGTTCCCAGGCTACAGGGTTCCAAAATCCAACCGATGTCATGTTCCGAGGCCACAGGGTTCCACAAGCAAACCTCAGTCTTGTTCCCAGGATACAGGTTTCCAGAATCAACCCAATATCATGTTCCCTGGCCACAGTCTTGCAGACTCAAACCTCAGTCATGTTGCCAGCCCACAGGTTTCCACCAACAAACCTCAGACATGTTCCCAGGCCACAGGGTTCCAGAGTCAAACCGTTCTCATGTTCCCAGGCCACAGGATTCCAGAATCCACCGAGGTCATGTTCCCAGGCCATAGCGTTCCAGAATCAATCCTCAGTTATGTTCCCAGGCTACAGGGTTCCAGAATAAAACGTCAGTCATGTTCCCAGTCCACAGGGTTCCAGAACCAAGGCTCAGTCACGTTCCCAGGGCACAGTATTCCACAGTCTAAACAGATGTCATGTTCCCAGGCCTCAGGGTTCCAGAATCCACCCATGTCATGTTCCCAGGCCACAGGGTTCCAGAATCAATCCTCAGTTATGTTCCCAGGCTACAAGGTTCCAGAATAAAACCTCAGTCATGTTCCTAGTCCACAGGGTTCCAGAATCCACCGTTGTCATGTGCCCAGGCCACAGGGTTCCAGAATCAATCCTCAGTTATGGTCCCAGGCTACAGGGTTCCAGAATAAAACCTCAGTCATGTTCCCAGTCCACAGGGTTCCAGAACCAAGGCTCAGTCAGGATCCCAGTGCACAGTATTCCACTATCTAAACAGATGTCATGTTTCCAGGCCACAGTTTTCCAGAATCACGCCTCAGTCATGTTCCCAGGCCACAGGGATCCAGAATCAAAACTCACTCTTGTTGCCAGGCCATAGGGTACCACCATCAAACCTCAGTCATATACCCAGGCCACAGGTTTCCAGAATCAAACCGATTTCATGTTCCCAGGCAACAGGGTACCAGGATCCAAACCGATGTCATGTTCCAAGGCCACAGGATTCCACAATCTAACATCAGTCATGTTCCCAGGCCAATGGTTTCCAGAATCAAACCTCAGTCATATTCCCAAGACACATGGTTCCAGAATAAAACCTCAGTCATATTCGCAGGCCACAGGTTTCAACAATCAAACCTCAGTCTTGTTCCTAGGACACAGGTGTCCAGAATCAAATCTTTGTCATGTTCCCAGGCCACAGGGTTCCACAATCAATCCTCATTCATGTTCCCAGGCGACAGGGTTCCAGAATCAAGCCTCAGTCATGTTGCCAGTCCACAGGTTTCTGCAATCAAACCTCAGTCAAGTTCTCAGGCCACAGGGTTCCAGAATCAAGCCTTAGTCATTTTGCCAGGCCAGAGTGTTCCGCCATCAAACCACACACATGATTCCAGGACACATGTTTCCACAATGAAACCTCAGTCATTTTCCCAGGCCACAGGTTTCCAGAATCAAACCTCAGTCATATTCCCAGGACACATGGTTCCAGAATCAAACCTCAGTCATGTTCGCAGGCCACAGGTTTCAACAATCAAACCTCAGTCATGTTCCCAGGACACAGGTGTGCAGAATCAAAACTCAGTCATGTTCCCAGGGAACAGGGTTCCAGAAGCAAACCTCAGTCTTGTTCCCCGGACACAGGGTTCCAGAATCAACCCGATATCATATTCCCTGGCCACAGTCTTCCAGAATCAAACCTCAGTCTTGTTGCCAGGACATAGGGTACCACGGTCAAACCTCAGTCATATTCCCAGGCCACGGGTTTCCAGAATCAAAACGATTTCATGTTCCCAGGCAACAGGGTACCAAAATCCAAACCGATGTCATGTTCCCAGGCCACAGGATTCCACAATCTAACATCAGTCATGTTCCCAGGCCAATGGTTTCCATAATCAAATTTCAGTCATATTCCCAGGGCACATGGTTCCAGAATCAAACCTCAGTCATGTTCCCAGGCCATAGGTTTCAAAAATCAGACCTCAGTCATGCTCCCAAGAGACAGGTGTCCAGAATCAAACCTCAGTCATGTTCCCAGGGAACAGGCATCCAGAAAGAAACCTCAGTCATGTTCCCAGGCCACAGGGTTCCAGAAGCAAACCTCAGTCTTGTTCCCAGGACACAGGTTTCCACAATCAACCCGATATCATGTTCCGTAGCAAGAGTCTTCCAGGATCAAACGTCAGTCATGTTGCCAGGCCACAAGTTTCCACCATCAAACCTCAGACATGTTCCCAGGCCACAGGGTTAAAGAATCAAACCGTTCTCATGTTTCCAGGCCACAGGGTTCCAGAATCCACCGATGTCATGTTCCCAGGCCACAGGATTCCACAATCTAACATCAGTCATGTTCCCAGGCCAATGGTTTCCAGAATCAAACCTCAGTCATATTCCCAGGACACATGGTTCCAGAATCAAACCTCAGTCATGTTCCCAGGGAACAGGCTTCCAGAAACAAACCTCAGTCATGTTCCCAGGCCACAGGGTTCCAGAATCCAACCGATGTCATGTTCCCAGCCCACAGGCGTCCAGAAGCAAACCTCAGTCTTGTTCCCAGGACACAGGGTTCCAGAATCAAACCGATATCATGTTCCTTGGCAACAGACTTCCAGAATCAAACCTCAGTCATGTTACCAGGCCACAGGTTTCCACCATCAAACCGCAGACATGTTCCAAAGGCCACAGGTTTGCAGAATCAAACCGTTCTCATGTTCCCAGGACACAGGGTTTCACCATCAAGCCTCAGTCATGTTCCCAGGCCTGAGTGTTCCACAATCAAACTTAAGTCATCTTGCCAGGCCATAGGGTACCACCATCAAACCTCAGTCATATTTCCAGGCCACAGGTTTCCAGAATCAAACCGATTTCATATTCCCAGGCAACAGGGTACCAGAATCCAAACCGAGGTCATGTTCCCAGGCCACAGTATTCCACAATCTAACATCAGTCATGTTCACAGGTCAATGGTTTCCATAATCAAACCTCAGTCATATTCCCAGGACACAGGGTTCTAGAATAAAACCTCAGTCATGTTCCCTAGACACAGGTTTCAAAAATATATCCCAGTCATGTTCACAGCCCACAGGTTCCACAATTAAAGCTCAGTCATATTCCCAGGCCAGAGGGATCCACAATCAAACCTCAGTCCTATTGCCATGCCACGGTTTCACCATAAAGCCTCAGTGATGTTCTCAGGACCCAGGGTTCCAAGAAAAAACCTCAGTCATGTTCCGTGGACACAGGTTTCAAAAATAAAACCCCAGTCATGTTCCCAGGCCACAGGGTTCCAGAATCAAGCCTCAGTCATATTCCCAGGCCACAGTGTTCCACAATTAAGCCTCAGTCATATTCCCAGGCCAGAGGTTTCAACGATCAAACCTCAGTCATGTTCCCTGGAAACAGGGTTCCAGAATCAAACCAATGGCATGTTCGCACGTCACAGGGTTCCAGTATCAGGCCTCAGTCATGTTCCCAGGACACAGGGTTCCTCCATCAAACCTCGATCATGTTCCCAGGACACAGGGTTCCAGAATCAAACCAATGTCAAGTTCCCAGACCATGGTTTTCCAGTACCAGACCACAGTCATTTTTCCAGGGTACGGGGTTCCACAATCAATCCTCAGTCATGTTGCCAGTCCACAGGTTTCTGCCATCAAACCTCAGTCAAGTTCCCAGGCCATAGGTTTCCAGAATTAAACCTCAGTCATTTTGCCAGGCCAGAGTTTTCCACCATCAAACCTCAGTCATGACCCCAGGCCAAATGTTTCGACAATGAATCCTAAGTGACTTTCCCAGGCCACAGGTTTCCAGAATCAAACATCAGTCATATTTCCAGGACACATGGATCCAGAATCAAACCTCAGTCATATTCGCAGGCCACAGGTTTCAACAATCAAACCTCAGATATATTCCCAGGCCACAGGTGTCCAGAATCAAACCTCAGTCATGTTCCCAGGGAACAGGCTTACAGAAACAAATCTCTGTCATGTTCTCAGGCAACAGGTTTCCACAATCAAACCTCAGTCATGTCCCCAGGCCACAGCGTTCCAGAATCCAACCGATGGCATGTTCCGATACCACAGGGTTCCACAAGCAAACCTCAGTCTTGTTCCCAGGATACAGGTTTCCAGAATCAACCCAATATCATGTTCCCTGGCCACAGTCTTCCAGACTCAAACCTCAGTCAGGTTTCCAGGCCACAGGTTTCCACCATCAAACCTCAGACATGTTCCCAGGCCACAGGGTTCCAGAAAAAAAACGTTCTCATGTTCCCAGGCCACAGGATTCCAGAATCCACCTAGGTCCTGTTCCCAGGCCACAGGGTTCCAGAATCAATCCTCAGTTATGTTCCCGGGCTACAGAGTTCCAGAATAGAACCTTAGTCATGTTCCCAGTCCACAGGTTTGCAGAACGAAGGCTCAGTCAGGATCCCAGGGCACAGTATTCCACAATCTAAACAGATGTCATGTTCCCAGGCCACAGTTTTCCAGATTCACGCCTCAGTCATGTTCCCAGGCCACAGGGATCCAGAATCAAACCTCACTCATGTTGCCAGGCCATAGGGTACCACCATCAAACCTCAGTCATATCCCCAGTCCACAGGTTTCCAGAATCAAACCGATTTCATGTTCCCAGGCAACAGGGTACCAGAATCCTAACCGATGTCATGTTCCCAGGCCACAGGATTCCACAATCTAACATCAGTCATGTTCCCAGGCCAATGGTTTCCAGAATCAAACCTCAGTCATATTCCGAGGCCACATGGTTCCAGAATAAAACCTCAGTCATGTTCCCTGGACACAGGTTTCAAAAATAAAATCCCAGTCATGTTCCCAGGACACAGGGTTCCACAATTAAACCTCAGTCATATTCCCAGCCCAGAGGGTTCCACAATGAAACCTCAGTCCTATTGCCAGGCCTCAGGGTTCCACCATCAAGCCTCAGTCATGTTCCCACACCAAAGGGTTCCACAATCAAACATCAATCATGTTGCCAGGCCACGGGGTTCAAATATCAAACCTCAGTCATGTTCCCAGGAAACAGGGTTCCAGAATCAAACCAATGGCATGTTCCCACGCCACGGGGTTCCAGTATCAATCTTCAGTCATGTTCCCAGTGCACAGGGTTCCACCATCAAACCTCAGTCATGTTGCCAGTCCACAGGTTTGTGCGATCAAACCACATTCATGTTCACAGGACACATTGTTCCAGAATCGAACCTCACTCATGTTTGCAGGCCACAGGTTTCAACAATCAAACATCAGTCATGTTCCCAGGGAACAGGCTTCCAGAAACAATCCTCAGTCATGTTCCCAGGCCACAGGTTTCCAGAATCCAACCGATGTCATGTTCCCAGGACACAGGGTTCCAGAATCACCCCGATATCATCTTCCCTGGCCACAGTCTTCCAGAATCAAACCTCAGTCATGTTGCCAGGCCACAGGTTTCCACCATCAAACCTCAGACATGTCCCCAGGCCATAGGGTTCCAGAATCAAACCTTTCTCATGTTCCCAGGCCATAGGGTTCCAGAATCCACCGATGTCATGTTCCCAGGCTACAGGGTTCCAGAATAAAACCTCAGTCATATTCCCAGGCCACAGGGTTCCAGATCCAAGGCTCAGTCAGGTTCCCGAGGCACAGTATTCCACAATCTAAACAGATGTCATGTTCCCAGGCCACAGTTTCCCAGAATCACGCCTCAATCATATTCCCATGCCACCGGGATCCAGAATCAAACCTCAGTCATGTTGCCAGGCCATAGGGTTCCACCATCAAGCGTCATTCATGTTCCCAAACCTGTGGGTTCCACAATCAAACCTCAATCATGTGGCCAGGACACAGGGTTCAACCATCAAACCTCAGTCATATTCCCTGGAAACTGGGTTCCAGAATAAAACCTCAGTCATGTTCCCTGGACACAGGTTTCAAAAATAAAAGCCCAGTCATGTTCACAGCCCACAGGGTTCCACAATGAAACCTCAGTCATTTCCCCAGGCCACAGGATTCCAGAATCTAACCTCAGTCATATTCCCAGGATACATGGATCCAGAATCAAACCTCAGTCATGTTCGCAGGCCACAGGTTTCAACAATAAAACCTCAGTCATTTTCCCAGGAAAGAGGTGTCCAGAATCAAACCTCACTCACGTTCCCAGGCCACAGGGTTCCAGAACCCAACCGATGTCATGTTCCCAGGCCACAGGGTTCCAGAAGCAAACCTCAGTCCTGTTCCCAGGATACAGGTTTCCAGAATCAACCCGATATCATGTTCCCTGGCCACAGTCTTCCAGAATCAAACCTCAGTCATGTTGCCAGGCCACAGGTTTCCACCATCAAACCTCAGACATGTTCCCAGGCCACAGGGTTCCAGAATGAAACCGTTTGCATGTTCCCAGGACACAGGGATCGAGAATCCACCGATGTAATGTTCCGAGGCCACAGGGTTCCAGAATCAATTCTCAGTTATGTTCCCAGGCTACAGGGTTTCAGAATAAAACCTCAGTCATGTTCCCAGGCCACAGGGTTCCAGAACCAAGGCTCAGTCAGGTTCCCGGGGCAAAGTATTCCGCAATCTAAACAGATGTCTTTTTCCCAGGCAACAGTCTTCCAAAATCACGCCTCAGTCATGTTCCCAGGCCACAGGGATCCAGAATCAAACCTCAGTCATGTTCCCAGGCCACAGGGTTCCACAATTAAACCTCAGTCATATTCCCAGGCCAGAGGGTTCCACAATCAAACCTCAGTCCTGTAACCAGGCCACGGTTCCACCATCAACCCTCAGTCTGTTCCCAGGCCACAGTCTTCCACAATCAAACCTAAGTCATCTTGCCAGGCAACAGGGTTCCACCATCAAACCTCAGTCATGTTGCCAGGCCACAGGGTTCCACCATCAAGCCTCAGTCATGTTCCCAAGCCTGAGGTTTCCACAATCAAACCTCAATCATGTTGCCATGCCACAGGGTTCAACCATCAAACCTCAGTCATAAGCCCTCACCAAAGTTTTCCAGAATCAAACCGATTTCATATTCCTAGGCAACAGGGTACCAGAATCCAAACCGATTTCACTTTCCCAGGCCACAGGATTCCACAATCTAAAATCATTCATGTTCCCAGGCCAATGGTTTCCAAAATGAAACCTCAGTCATATTCCCAGGCCACATCTTTCCATAATCACACCTCAGTCATGTTCTCAGGACACAGGGTTCCATGAAAAAACCTCAGTCATGTTCCCTGGACACAGGTTTCAAAAATAAAACCCTAGTCATGTTCCCAGGCCACAGGGTTCCAGAATCAAGCCTCAGTCATATTCCCAGGCCACAGTGTTCCACAATTAAACCTCAGTCATATTCCCGGGGCAGAGTGTTCCACAATCAAACATCAGTCCTGTTGCCAGGCCACGGTTCTACCCTCAAGGCTCAGTCATGTTCCCAGGCCAGAGTGTTCCACAATCAATCCTCAATCAGGTTGCCAGGCCACAGGTTTCAACGATCAAACCTCAGTCATGTTCCCAGGAAACAAAGTTCCAGAATCAAACCAATGTCATGTTCCCAGGACACGGGGTTCCAGTATCAGGCCTCAGGCATGTACCCAGTGCA